>NW_018164571.1:435359-441634 GCF_001263595.1 Phalaenopsis equestris
ACACATACATGTATGTGCACATACATGTATGTGTATACACATACATGTATATGTATATATATAGATATACATATATATGTTCGTATACATACAAATATATATAGATATATGTATAGGTATATATATATTGCCAAAGTGAGCAGAACACGTATAAAAATCTTTGTTTTTGTTTGTTCTGTTTTAATATCGAGCGCAAACAAATTATGTGCTATACTTGTTTGTTTTGTGAATGAATCTAAGACGAGCTACTTAATGAGCTGAATATGAGTTGTTCGCAAAAAAAAAGAAAAAAAAATTGATAGTCCTAGTTCTAGATTTGTAATTATCTATCTGTTGAATTATGAATTTTTTTCTTGGAAAACATACCACGAGTTAGAGCTGAAAAAAGTGAAAAAGAAAGAATGCAAGAGAATTCCAAGTGTGAGGGTTCGAAGGCTCCTTTTAGTGATGTCATGACATCTTATTTATAGAGGTCTCAGAATACAAATACATATAAAGAAAGAATAACTACCATGACTATCTGAATGATTTTTTTTGGACACCCGGAGAGAATTTTTATCCAAAACAAAGAATACATAGGACGGTAGGAGGATCTCCACTAAACACAAAATACAACCCACTCAAAAGAAAACCTAGAGGTCCTTCCTCTAGGAGTACAACACATGCAAACGAAACTCCAAAAAAAGAAACCTCGAAGGAGACAAACCAATCAGCCAAAATTGCAAGAGTGAAAACCTCAAAAACTGTAAAATAGTGAAGTCGGGAAGAGCAAACGAAAGCTGAAAACTACAAACCTAAGACAAAGCACCGACCAAGTGAAAAAAAACAAAAGAAAAGGAAAAATATTGATCAAGATAAACCAAATAAGAGGAACAAACCTGAACCTATTGGAGAGACGCTTACGAAAGAAAGTGAAAGATGACAATAAACTCATTAGAAATTCAATAATAATCCAACTATATACTTTATGGGATTTTGATCTTAAGTGTGTACTGGTTCTAGATTATTTTGTTGTTTTATGGGTTCTGAGATTATTTATATTCTCCAACATTCTCAATCCTGCGTTCCCTATCCCCAATTTTGTTCTCGGCTATGGGCTTCGAGAATTGCAGATCCTACCATCTTTGTGAATTTTCTACAGCAACTGCTTCGCTTCCTGGGCTACTTTTCCGCTTCTCCTACCGAGGCCTTCGTTTATTTTGTATCACTTCTGTTTTGAATCTCAATTTTATTGAGCTGACTATACCCGGTTTAACTTTTCTAAGACATGCAACACTAATGTATTGGTTCGACTCTCATGACCCTAACAAATGAATTGAGTCCAAAATCTTAGAACGGAATCGAAAGGGACAATACATTACTTTTGGATTTTTTGCAAATCAAATGGAAATCTGGGCGGCATTTCACAAGAATTTAATCCAATGCTGCCAATTGGACTCCAGAGCTCAAATCACAATAAGCTGCTGTATCCACTCCCAGCTCATTTCCTTCGAGGTTCTGTGCGTAAAATTTTTTTTCGTTTTTCCTCTAAATCACACTGAAGTCTCAACCTTCTTCTACTCACCGTTCGTTATTTTCTGTATCGACGCATCAACGGCTACAAACAATAGCTTAATTGTGGTAGAGTAGCGGGAGTGTAATTATCAAGTGTGGTGGTAGCTCCTATTTAACAAGGCGACAAAGCGCGTGGCGATATTATCATCAGATGTTGGAGGATCATTCTTTACAGCTTTCTCCAACTGTGATGTTATGTTTTGTTAGCTGTGGGAGGCGACTCTCCCTTTTATGAGAATCCGCGCTCCAGTGCTAGGGAAACCTTTTTAGGGTTTCATCTCCGGGCATCGGGAGAGAAGGCGACGGACATACGGTGCGCTCATTTCGTTTCTGAGTTACTCCATATTCTGTTATCTACTGCTTTTTGCCGCCCTTCTGCTAGGTTTTGCAATTTTTATAAGGGTTCTGATTGTTGTTGGATCTATGCTGTTTGGATACCGACAATTGCATCAGCACGTTTTTTTCCT
The DNA here is from genome assembly GCF_001263595.1 of Phalaenopsis equestris. Taxonomy (NCBI): domain Eukaryota; kingdom Viridiplantae; phylum Streptophyta; class Magnoliopsida; order Asparagales; family Orchidaceae; genus Phalaenopsis; species Phalaenopsis equestris. Next base: position 437,381 of record NW_018164571.1, read on the forward strand.
TGTACTGTGGTAGGTTTGAAGTGGATCTTTTTTGAATTCTACCTGCATTCTCTTTTTTATCCAGATCTGCGGTGAATTATCTCTTCAAAATTTATAGTTTCAGTTTGGCTTTATAGAAAAATAAGTAAAAATTCCTAGCTTTGTGGTGTTGTGATCTGGGAACTTGTATCTTGCCAGGTTTGGGGGGAATTGGAACAAATGGAGAGCATGAAAGTGGCTTCTACGTCCCGGAACACTGGAAAACAATCATTCCTACCCCCAAAATCCCCTTTTCCTAGCATTGCTGCTCCTGGGTATGCAGACTTTGGTTCTTCTGGACCCCATCGAACACCTAAGCTTAGAGAGGGCAGTAGGTCTCATCAGCGCACCTCTTCTGAGAGCTTTCTCATTGAGGAGCAGCCATCTTGGCTTGATGATTTGCTTAATGAGCCTGAGACGCCAGCTCCCGTGAGGAGAGGTGCTCATCGCCGGTCATCAAGTGATTCCTTTGCCTACATGGATGGCTCTTTCCCATACTCAAATACTGACAATTTATTTCAAGGGGAATGCAAGGGGAGGACTATAACATCTATGCCTTCATGGAGCTCACTTGAATTTGATCCACTTAAAAATATCCAGCATCATCATTTGGAGGGGAATTTATTTAGTAGAAATTTGTTTAATGGACAGCAGAATAGAGTTTGGGAGTCAGCGCTAAATGTGAGGAATTATTCCAAGTGTCTTCCTGCAGCAAAGGAGAAAAATATGCATACGGGATCATTTAGTGCTACATCGAAGGAGCCTGAGGTGGTGGTGTCTTGTGCTATTGAGAAGCTGGTGCAAGAAGAGTGTCCAAAAGGGTCAATGAATCTTTTGGAAAAGAAGGAAGCAAATCAGATGAAGAACTCACAGTCAGAATTCGATTCAAAGCGGGTTAAACAGTAAGCACTATATTTAGCAGCCATCTTATTTTGTAGGAAGATTTACATACATACCACCTAATTCTTATTTATTTACATATCTAACGCCTAAAATTCAAAATTTACATTTTTACCATCGAAATCTTTAATATCACATAAAAAAATACCACTATTAAAAAAGTGAAATACACCTTTTCATGCATAGGTAACGTGGCATATATGTAGAAATTGAAGTTTAGATGTTAGATAGATAAATACATAAAAATTGAGTGTTATGCATGTAAATCTCCCTTATTTTTAATATGCATTTTTTTTGCTCGTTTTAAATTGGTGTAATGTTTCTTGTTTCTGTTAGTGTACTTACAAATGCATTCATGACTAAACTTGAACTTAAACTGAATAAGAAAATTATGCATGTCGTCATCTGATCATTTTCTTTTCTATTAATTGCAATCACCAATTTTTTTTTTTTTGATCTAACCATGGCATAGCCATGGAAGATAGCAAGAAAATGTTTCGTAGAATTTCAGAATTGGAATGACCTTCTGTGATCAAAGCATTCTACATTGTGTGTTACAAACAATATGACACAATCTAACCAAATGTATTGAGAAGTAAATGAGTATGCTAGGACATATATCATTACTGATGTACCATAAGCTAACTCAATTGTAAGCAAAGTTGGCTGATTGTGGTGAATGGTTGCTAGCTTTACTTAGTTCTAAATTAAATTAAGTTTTTTATGTGAAATTATGGGGTTTTGAGTGGGAATGACAAATAGTTTGTGGGTATGATTAATTTAGGAAAAAAAAATTAATTTTTGAAAGAAGCTAGTGAAACAGAGAAAAAAAATCAAGGATGTTAAGAAGGGTATAAGCCATTGAATGACGAGGATGTTAAAAAGTGGAATGGAGCAGAGATGGTATTGGTTAAGGACTTCAAAATATGCATTTATTGACATCAATTCGGTTAGCTATGAGGTGTTTATCTTAAATGATATTTAGCAAGAACATTATAAATTTGATTTGTGCTTGTGTTCTCAAGTTGAATTAGGAGGTAATTTGAAATATCAATTTTTTGAATAGATAGATGAACCATTTATAATAATGATTATTGTTTGCGAATTAAACATATCTAATAATAAGTGCTTCGAGAGGATTAATGATTGTTATTGACTTATTGATAGAAACGTGATGAAAGAAGCTAGATATATTATGATGAACTTACTTTGTTGTTACGATTTTCTGAATTATCATTTTTTGATATTCGTATGGTACTTCTTCACTTTTTTTTTTTTTTGTTTATTTTATGTGTAATATTGAGGTTAACTGAACTTACTTTGTTGTTACGATTTTCTGAATTATCTTTTTTTGATATTCGTATGGTACTTCTTCACATTTTTTTTGGTTTATTTTATGTGTAATATTGAGGTTAATACTTCAAATGGCCTTAAGACTTATGCCTGCATCATATACATAAAATGCTTCAATATTTAGTCATGCTATTTCTAACTTCCACTTTAGGATGATATTGCCAGGGCTCTGAAGCATATCTATTGTTCTACAGTAGGCGGCATTAAATTCTTTATTAGTGTGCATCTTCCAAGTTTTTTTTTCCAATTCTTCTTCATTGAGGCATATGTAAATTGACCATAAAATTTGTGCTAGCTATGGCTTTCGCTATAGTTTTTAGTAGGCGCATTTTACTTGGCTAGCCTTCATGAAAGGTAATTACTTTTAGAAGTTGATCAATAGCTCTTTATATAGGTTGAGGTCTTCTCAAGATTTAACATTGCCAAAGCTAAATTTTACATTGGAGGTGTTTTTCTTTTTGAACTTTTTGAAAATTTTAATATTATTACTGTCATAACTTCTTGGAACTTCCTTCCATCACCGATATGAAGCAAATCACCAAGTCTCCAACTTCAGGATATAACAATAGTGGCTCTCCTAAAAGATTGCTCAAAAGATGATGTTATCAAACTTTTTTATTAAATCAATGATATTCTTGAAATGATGCAAATTTGGTGGAGCTTTCATAGAACACACTTCTCACCAAACCATGAAATGAAACAACTCAAGATTGTCACAACCTCCCAATCAAATTTTTGCACCTATTTTGCGGAAAGGTTGATATCGTCTCAACCTCCAGAAGCACCTTGACTTTGCTAGGATTCACCTTTATCCAGCTTTGTGATAACTAAAAATTGAGAAACTTTCTTGAGTTAGCATCAAATACCTATTTCTCGAGGTTGAGCCTCATAGTAAAATTCTAAAGTGTATTAAGGCTTCAATGTAGATGCTTCAAATGCTTTGAATTCAATTTGTTCTTAAAAATTAAGCTTCCAATCTAATTTTTTTATATCTACTCTTTTGATATTTGAATATATTGTGTATCAACAATTGATAGGCTGCTCCAATATTCCTCAAGTCAAAAGGTATTACTTTGTACTAAGTCTCAATGGCCGTGTTATTGTCATCATTCGACATTTGTGATATTATTCCATCTAGAGAAAACACCTATAAAGCTTAAAATGGGATATTCTATTGCATGCATGCTAATAAATTTTTTTTTGGTATTTGATAAGAATCTTACAGAGGTGATGTTCAAATTTTTAAAGTCATGCACATGCAAATTTTTTTTATTTGTCGTTTTCACCATAACCACATTTACTTGATAAGGGTACTTAGCCTCTGATAAATCTTGATTTTAGAAGTTTGTCAACCTCCTCCTGGATTTCTTTGTTTGGATTTGTCTTATTTTTTATTTAATTGGTATGCTTTCTGAGGTTCATTTGAATTTGATGAGTTGTCACTTCAATTAACTTTTATGGTATCTATGAAGATTCTCAAGAAGAAACATCTCTTATACTTTTTATCACTTTGATGAACTCAAAACAAAATTTACTTTTTCTATAGAAAAGTATATCTTCAAAGTTCTTGATTTTTTTCCCAGTTATAGATACTGCCAATGTTGGATTGATTGATTTGATCATATATATCTGTTCAGTTCTTCTGAATTTAGACATAACTCCATGACTTTTGGTTATGTTTAATATTCTAATCTTCATATTCTACCTCGAGTCTTTATCGTATTTAGGTGACGGCTACTTGATTTAACCATGTCTTCCTTCACTGTAGTGATTTGACCAATATTGTGAATTTGGTATTTTAATAGTACAGCCTGATATATTTTAGGTGTCCTTCCAAAATGGCTTTGTACTTTAAAGGAGCTCACACAATTGTAAGTTTTATTGGTCAATTGACAAACGCCTTCTAAGCTCCTTTATGACACATTACTAGTTACTCCTTTATGGTTTGTCTCGCTCCATTAGTATAATACTCATATATCTAAG
>NW_018164571.1:441734-448786 GCF_001263595.1 Phalaenopsis equestris
CACACAATTCTCTTATATTTACATATCTAACATCTGAATTTTCATATTGACGTTTATGACACTGATGTGATAAACCTATGCATGAAAATTTGTTTTGACTTCTTAAAAGTAGGTGATAGTAGTGTTTTTGATGTGATATTAAGTGCTATGCATGTAAATATTAAAATATGGATGTTAGATATATAAATATATAAGGCTTGCGTGCTATGTATGTAAATGCCCCTTTTTTTTTCACACGAGCAATTCTTTTCACTATTTTTTTGCTCTGCGGAAAGAATTGCATTCAACTGCTAAAATTGGCCACACCTTCCCATCAGTTGTTGAAATAATTTTGGATGGCAGAACGGTGGGTTTGATCTTCTTATTTTTCATTGTGATCGTGCATTGCAATGCATTGTGTGGATAGAGTCTTGGAGTTTGTATATTGAAAATTATAACACATTTTGCATATTTGAATGTGTATATGGTATCAATATTCACTTTCTTTTACCTTCTTTAGGAGAAGGGGGAAATCATATGTTCTATGTTGCCCACCCTTCTCATGCTAAAGAAAAAGATTGCAATAGAAGATTAATTGTCGTTAATCAATGCAATCTATAAATCCATTTGAATAATAAAACATAAGAGTAATGTTATTGTATGCTAAATATTTTCCTTTTAGTGGAATATTTTAGGCCAATTTTTTTAGAGGGAGTAAACTTCATTAGTTAATTACATGTTGTCAATCTTGTATAATGGTAGGTATTTATTGAGCTTTTTTAATCTAGGAGGGCATGGGTGGACGAGGATGCGTTAAAAACCTATAAAAATGGGAGGCTTAAAGAACATTCAATATTTTAAAGGGAAAGCTATCGAGTTCAATAACAAAATAATATTTAGGATTTTTATAGGAAGATCACCCTGATATTATTATTATAAAAAAAACTGGGGTCAATGAATCTTAAATATTATATGTGAAGACAGCTTGAGTGGAACTCGTAAATTCATTTTAAATAGCCTCAACATATGGATATTCAAGGGAGTGAAAGTCGATGATGAGATGCATACAAAATAGTGGGATTTGTTATTTCTTAAGAGAAACAAATCTTAAGACGAATATAAATACGAAAGACATGCAAAATGTTAGCTGGCATATTTCAGTTGAAGTAGTTTTAAGGCTAAATTTTTTTTAAAAAAAATTAGAAACAAGTTTAAAAAATAATTAATTATCTTTTCAAGATTAAATGGTGGAATTTATTTTATTTTATTTTATTTAAGCAAAACAGGGTTATATTTTTTTATTACACAAGGAAAAATATACAAACCCGGGAAAAGGGTCCCAACACACACACCCTATAAATACACAAAGAAAGTAAAAAAGTCCTTTCTCCAAAAAAGAAAAATTTAACTCATCCACACCAAAACACAACAAAACTCAACACACAAAATACCAGACAATCAAAGCCACTAAAAATGAATCAAAGAAAAACAAAAACAGAAAACAACATAACTAAGAGCAACCAAATAGCCACCAAACTATTCAACCAAACTATTCACATCCTTTAAGGCTAAAAGCATCATATTATAAGGAATAATTTTTGAGACTGTAGCACCCCGCGTCTTCAAACCCCATTTAGCCACCTAGTGAGCAGCCTTATTGCCTTCTCGCTTGGTATGAGACCAAAGAATAAATAAGTTCTTGGAAAGAGCAAAAATCATTTTCATCTGAATATTGATACTTCAATGATAATCTTGTTGCAATTAACAAAACTTCCAAAGAATCAAAGAATCAATTTCTATAATAATAAATTTCCAACCATAATTGATAGTCATCTGCAGACCATAGATAAAAGATGTTCAATTGATTTCTCATTATCATGACACAAAACACAACAAGAAGACAATCTTAAACCTTTCATCTTAAGAATATCATCACTAGGAATGATATTATGAAAAACTCTCCAAATAAAAAAGGAGATTGAAGGTTTAATCCAAATATTCCAATTCCATTTAAGATTTAAACTTTGCAAAAATTAAAAGGAGTTAGCAAAACATTTAGCATAAGAATCACCCAATTTGCCTTTAATTTTAGGCAAATCAGGCTTAGTAATATCAATAGGAATAGAAGCAATAAAATTAGTATCATCATAATTAACCTTTTGCAAAAGTTTCCTAAAACACCACTGATTTTCAAACCATAGGTCATTAATCTTGATATTAATATTCTCAGGGCCACCGTAAAAGTCAGCAAGAGCACCTTTGTCCAACCAATCATCATACCAGAAAGAGCAATCGCCTTTACCAATATCCCAACAAATCATATCTTCCGTATTTCTAGCAACCTTGAGCATTTCACGCCAAATAAAAGAATCACTTTTGTTATAGGTAATAGTCATAGGATTCCTACTAAAGCAATACTTGACATGCATCAAAGAAGCCCAAATGGAATTATTCTATCGAAAACGATACCATAATTTCATATAATTGATTTTAATAGAATCATTTAAGCTTCTAAAGCCAAGTCCTCCATTTTCTATAGGTTTACAAAGCTTATTCCAACTTTTCCAGTGGAATCTGGAATGACCTTTACCTTCCAACAGAAACATATTAAAAAGATTTTCAATCCTCTTAATAACATTCAAAGGCATATTCATAACTTGAAGAGTATAAAGAGGGAGAAAAGTAAGAACACTTTTAAGAAGAGTCACCCTACTCCATGATGATATGCATCAACGAGTGTTGCTTTTATAATGTAACTCATAGAATTTCTAATCAAAATATTTAAATCCTAAACACTAAAATCATAGCCAACAAGGAGTTTTATTAGTCATGAAGACTACATAGCATATTGAACACGGACATGAATATTCCTAGGGTTTTTACTTGCACACCGCACAATTCTTAAACATTTACATATCCTTTTTTAGTGGGACCCACTTTCAAATTTTTTTTAAAAAAAATGCTACAGAAGCTGTGATCGACGGTGGAGATCGGACACCGCATGCATCTCTGCATGCGGTGTCCGCACGGAATAATTTTTCCTACATAGGAGTGTAAATGAGCCCAGCCGACTTGTGAGCCAATTCGAACTTGACTCGTTAATGAGCTTGTTAGTCGAGCTTACGAGCCACAAGCTTGACCTCAAGCTAGAGCACCAGTTCGAGCTTAACAAGAATTGAAATATTGATACAGACCAAGTGTTGCGATGCACCGACAATATATGCAAGTATTCATGCTGACCAAGTAGTATACAAAACTGAATCTGTGTATCGATTCCTAGGAGGAACGAGTAAACTCCCAAATTCCAAAACAGTTACAGTCTATCGGTTTTGAGCCTAGCATGAAGGCTTAAAATTTGATAATTTTAAAGTTTCTAATCTAATCCTAGCTTCTGCAAAAATTAAAATCTATAACTTGTTTGAGTCTAACTTCTGCAAAAATTAAAATCTATAACTTGTTTGAGTTCAAACAAGTGATAGAAATTCTTCCTTGAATTGGTCATATGCAAATTAAATCTTCCTAAGTGACTCTAATGAAGCTAAAAAACAGGAACATCATTTTTTCTTAGCCCCCTCATCATAAGAAAATTGGGGTTTCATATTATAGTTAGTCCCCTAACAGGATTACACCATCCTGACAATAATATTTTTATTCTCTTAGAGTAGTATAGGTTAAGCTTATTGTTCAACTAACCTACTCCAAGTAGAATGTTAAACTATATACTCAAATTCCAACTTACACCCAATCACATAAACAAAAATGATACTAATTGGCTTTAAATCCTTTTCAAGTGAGAGAGAAATTTAAGTATTACTCATTGCAAATAAACAGAAAATATTACATTATAAATTCAATATTTAAAAAGTTTGAGGAATCACTCTGATGTTCTCCACTTAGTTTAAACATATTTACAAGAAAATCACTAAGTTCTCACTCATTTTTGGTGCAGACAATTATAAGCATACACATTTTCTCTCTCAGGCGAACTCTCACAAACAGTCGCACACATATATGGATCCCTCCGACAAGCAAGTTTGAAGGCTACAATAATTCTTCAGTGGCTCCTTCCAATCTCTATCTCGCTCCTCTCAATGTCACTCCAGGGGACAAATTCTGAAAAATTGTGATGAAGAAAATTAATCTTTACACTAAATCTCCTTCTTCTATATCCATAGATCATTACAAAATTCCGCTACGTCAACACAAACTATCATACTCTCTTAGTCGATTCGCCTGTGCTAGAACTCTTCCATGGAGTGTCAGAGTCTTATTCTCTCTGTTGTTACAATTCTTCAGCCTTGAACGTTGAGCCTATCCATCACAGAAAGAGGCTTCAGGATGTAGTGGGCTCGGTAAGGCTATTGTAGTGTGGCATAGCAATGCTAACTTTGGGTTGTATCTATGTTGCTAGACTTGGAGCACCTACGCCCATCAAATGGCTCCTAGGCGCCTGCTACACAAAAGTCGCATAGCTATGCCAATTCCAAGGTTAGGAACTCTTTTATGCCTTTTAAACTTGTAACCTACAAACAACATCAAAAACACCTGATAAAGCCCATATATAATACACATAGTGGAAATACTACAAAAAAAATATAGGAAAGTATATCAAAATTTCACCCACATCCAATTCTCTCAAACTTACATATTACTTGCTCTTAAGTAATCTCAAAATCTAATTTTAGAATTTAATAGAAATTAGCGAATAATTTAGATAATGAATTTTAGTGAATTTAATAATCCAGTGAACATTTAGATCAAAGTTCTTAGGTATATTCTTTAGGTAGAATCATCATAGCAACTTCCCAATATCCTGAATAACTCACTTTAACACTGGATATATACAATTGATCTCAAATTACTTATGTGAGGCTAAACTTTTTTGAAATTAAAACTTCACACAAAAAATTTTGTTGACGACGCACTTAAATAATATTAATTCTATTATTATCCCGTTGAATACAAAAGTTCAAAATTAAGTTAGTGAAGCTTATGATCCTTTGACTTATTTGAAATGTTTATCATTAACAATTTTTAATTTGAGCTTAACCTCAAACATCTCCTCATAAGTTCATGAAATTCTTTTCTATTTTAGCATGTGCCCTTTTTTAATTTTTTTTTTATTTTATTTTTCTTTTTATTTTCATGGAGGTTAGTTATATATAGTTAAACTTATTTTAATGATGTTGAATAATGACCTTATCCAAGTCAAATTTTCAATTACTTCCCAACTCTTTCTAAAAATTTATAATTCAACCAGTACTAACTAAAAATTAAATCCAAGTGAGTGGTGAGTGAAGTTTATATTTATGAGGTGCTAATTTTATAATTATTCATTGCTTACTTAAGAATTTATGAAAATTTTTATAGATTAGTATTACTAAAATTAGATATCAAGTACTAGTGTATTCTTAATTCATTTCACACCCTTCGATGCTTTGTGTCATTGAAATTTTAAGTTCTTTTCCTATAATTAAAATTCACATATGCTCTTATCTACTGCTAACCTGCATTTTATATACTCTTAAGTTTGATATCTACTTTAACTTAAAGGGCAATATAAATACATGTACTAACTCCTACAACTTATTTTTAACACTATACATGCAAATACACTAGAACAGAGAGATGAGCATAGCATGATAGAACATTATTATACAACAAAAGTAAATTACACTATAAACTATTGCAAATAACACTTGTGAACAAGTAAACGTCAAAAAATAAACATATACAGGTGTAGGTTCAAGATCCAATCCATAAACAAGTCAAATTTAAACATCAAGCACCAATACTATGTGAGATGTATGTAGCTCCAGAGAATATAACAAAAAAATCATATACAAGCATACTCTAAAGTAAAAGAAGAGAAATTAGGTTGCTACCCAATAAGAGCTTAGTTCAACATCCTCAGCCCAACCTAATCGCAAACATGCACCAAAGAGTAAAGTAAGAAAAATCATATACAAGCATACTCTAAAGTAAAAAGAAGAGAAATTAGGTTGCCACCCAATAAGAGCTTAGTTCAACATCCTCAGCCTAACCTAATCGCAAACATGCACCAAAGAGTAAAGTAAAATATGCAATATCACAACATTATATTGCTTCTAATGCCTCTCAAATATAGCTTAGTTTTATGTACTTAGCTTGACAAATTTAAATCAAGCCTTAAGATTTTTCTTTAGGATCAATTATCCATTTTATTAATCCTTGATCGATCACTCCATGTTTTAAATAGTTTTGAGACTCCCTTTTTACATTCTATCATGATCCTATAATTCTCTCTTTTTAAAATACTAAAATTTTCTTTTCTGACTTCTTATTTAAAATCTCTAACAACTTTTCTATTGCCAATCTCAAATATTATTTAAGAATATAAGTAGGGTGGTATAAATTCATGAATATGAAAATTCTTTTTCTAATTTTTTTTTAATAGCTAACTCCACTTTTTATAAATCACTATTCGCTCTGCCAGTTGCAAGAGATAGTCTACAAAAAAAAATATGGATCTGAGCATCTTCCTTTATACCCAAAATAATGAAATCAATAAGAAAATAATTTTTTTACTTTTACTAGGACATTTTCGATAACCTCCCTTAAAAAATTTAAAAAAATAATCAACTAATTGAAGAGTCATAGTGATAGGTTAAAGTTCTCCTAGTTTCAATCTTTCGAACACTGAAAAATACATCAAATTTTTGCTTGCTCTTGAGTTACATAATACTTTTCCATCAATTGGTCGCTTGTAGTGCATGAAAATGTAAAAATACATGAATCCTTAATTTTTTTGTGAGAGTTTTCGTTGAATTATAGCACTGTAATTTTGAGTTAACATCACAGTTTCAAAATTCAAAATTGAATTATAGAACTGTATCCTCCCAGCCTAGCCGCAGATTCAGTAAACAAGCGTAGGATTAGTCAATGTTCTTTATGCCTGGACCAAAGGGTAAAGAATAGGTATGCTCCTATTTGACATAATATAAATTGAACTAATTCACTTTATCCATTCACTATAATTTCTTGACAAGGAGAATGATGCTTTCTTATATATTGAATATCACAATTAGACCCTC
>NW_018164571.1:452025-452345 GCF_001263595.1 Phalaenopsis equestris
TAAATAAACTTATCTCTAATTTCTCCCCAAGAAAACTCCCCGAAGTTCCTCTGAATCTCTTCCTTTCTTTACAGCACACAGAATTCCTCTTCGAAGCGGCAAGGAGGAAGAAATCTCTCACTTTCCCTCCACTCTTACAATATCTCGAAGAATTCCTCACAATTTTAACACTCTAGTAAATTTTCTATACACTAATGGAACCTCTCTAACCTCCAGGACTTCTCTAATTTTCGGCCAAAATCTTTTTTTAAAGTTTTGGATGAGCTTTCCCAAGAGTTGCCTATACATCTCTTCAAAATTTGTCCTCATCCAAAGCCTAG
>NW_018164571.1:452445-484091 GCF_001263595.1 Phalaenopsis equestris
TCTCGCTCCATTAGTATAATACTCATATATCTAAGCTCAATTATTTAAGAAAATTACATATATTGAGCTACCTAACATACAAATTTTTGTATTTCTAAATTATTGATATCATTATTAACAAAAATAACACATTACCAATTACACTTTTATGGTTTGTCTCACTCCACTAGTATAATACCCATATGTCTAAGATTGATTTTATTTCGTTTTTATTTCTCAAATGCTTTAAGAAAATCACATATATTGAGCTGGATATCATTATTAACAAAAATAACACATTACCAATTGCACTTTTATGGTTTGTCTCACTCCACTAGTATAGTACCCATATGTCTAAGATTGATTTTATTTCTTTTTTATTTCTCAAATGTTTTAAGAAAATCACATATATTGAGCTGCCTAACTTTATACAAATTATTTGTATTTTAAAATTGTTGATGTAATTATTAACAGAAATAGCATAACTAAGCAAATTTTTCGGTTGTGATAAATCATTTGAGGTGAAAGACATGAGATGTGAAATGAGGATAAGTTACTTTTTAGTTTTGTTGATAATTGCTTTGTCATGCATCCTCATGAGAACTTGGTTGATTCCTCATATGATTGCCTCTATTATTTCAATGATAAATTATTGTCATGTCTTAAATTGGCTTCCTCTAAATGCCCCCCATCATTTAGAAGCTTTTCCACAAGATTCTTCACTTGATGATGACAACCAATGTAATGCACATTGTAATTGTGGTAAATGTAATATATTTTATTTTTTTAGGAGGTAATTTCTTCTTTATAGTCCAGTTGAAATATCTTGTATGATATAGTTACCATAATCATATAAAGTAGCTGATCTATCAAAAATGGTGGGTGTTGCTGATAAGAAAAATGGTTGACTGTGGTGGAGGCAACTTTGGCTATAGATTTATCCTTAGTTGGTCATTAGAACTCCTTGATAATGGAGCAAACTTTACTTTTTTTTTTTTTAACATTTTTTAATTGGTTGTTTTTGACTTGGGAAATTAAGAGATCCACTTTTAACATCTTGATCAATTCTTTGACATTTATTTTTTTTGTCGGCTTTGGGTAGTTAGTCGGCCATATTCGGGTTATTTTTATTGATTATAAACTTGAGTTTATCTTATTTCAATCTTAAAATATAGATGATTTTACAATATCTTCACTTGGTCATGCACCTCTAGTTTTTCATTGTAAAATGGGTGTATATGTCTTTGAGAAACTCACTCAGAGCCCTTTAAACAAAATAAGGTTTGTCTACTCTTCCATGACTTTTGAGTGCTTGAGAAATTTAAGTCTAATAGCTATTAGGAATTCATGATGATTTTTATGGCCTTATGTGGCTACTCAAAAGCTAACACAATATTACTCTATCTAGCATTGCCAATTAGAGCATGCGTTTGATACACCAAGTAAATAGCTTCCATAGCCTTAAATTTATCATTATATTTCCTTAGTCAATGATTGGGGCTCCTTGTTCTTTTATGGTAATTTAACCAATATTTAACTCTTAGGGTTGTGTGTGGTTTGACCTCATGAACTAGAGCAACGAGTAACAGTTCACTAAACTAGACTTTTAATAAAAGTCTTCTTGTAACACTCCCCTCAGTCGAAATAGGAGAGGGATCCACTAGTACATGCCAAGTACATTCTGCTTTTGAGAGGCAACAATCATGCTCTGACTCCAAGTAACTTGTAGCACATCGAATATTGCTATGAACTATTTCTGCAGCATTTCAAGTTTGCAATATATTTCATTATAGTAGCCTTCTCCTCTTCTTCTATGTCATAAACTCTATGCTTTTTTGATTTTCTTCATTATTATCTTCTTCCTCTTGATGGCCTTAAGGCTTATGGATGCCTTGTCATTTTCTTCTATGCCATCAACTTCATATTTGTGATTTTTTTTTTCATTCTCAGCATATTTCTCTTGATGATCTTAAGGCTTATGGGGCTTGCATTTATTGAGCATTACTTCCAGGAACTTCACTCCAACTTTTATTACTCTTTTTTTAACAAAGTTATTAATAAGAGCACCAAAAATTAATATCTACTTTTATAATAGGAGAGGATGGGTATGATGGGAACTTACTTGCAAGAAGTAGAAATAATAATATTTACACAATAAAAAGTCAGCAAAATACGCTAATTGATAATGGAAATACTTTTATTTGAAATTCTTTATACACAATATAAGCTTTTCTCTTGATTTTAAAAATACTTGTTGCCACTTATTGTAGCATGACTATATGGTATAAATAAAGTTGCTTGGCAAGCGAGTCGAGTGATGACATTCAATAGGATTTTTTTTTCTTTATGTAATTACTGAATAGCCTTCAATGACACTTGGAATTTGTCGATACAGTGCTGTTGTTTGATCTTCCTTGAAGACTAACTTTATGATTTGTTTGATTTATTTAATTTATTTTCATAATTTATTAGAATTTTTCTATTGGTGAGTCGTTCATCGCTTTTCATCTTTCGTTATGAAGGTCAAGTTGAGCCATAGATTGGATCGTATTTTTCATTGGTCTAACTTAAGGGAAATTCTATTCTCGATCTTTATTTGTTGGCGCTAGTTTCTCTATTTTAGAGCAAAATAAGATGTCTCATTTCTGTTTGAATTTACAATGGTATTTGAATTTTGGGGCTTAAAAAATTTGAGCTTAGGATTAGTGAAATAATCAAGCAGATGATATGTTATTTCAATAGACGTAAAATTAATGATCTTTAGCCAATATCTAATGGTCAAATATTACTTTGGTGTGATAGGTTTAAGTATCTTAAGCTAATTATACAAAATGAATGTGTATGTAGATGATAATAGACTATAATTTTTGGTTGTCGGTCGAACGAATCGGGATATTTAAAGAGATTATTATGCAATAAGAGATTACTTTAGATATTTAAATGAAAGTTTTATGAAAGCAAAATATTATTATTTTTGTTATATGGGTAATATCACTAGACAATGAAGTGATTGGCAACTAAATAGTAAAAGGAGATTGGTAAGACTTTGAATGATTGATTGATAAATTAGTTTTTGCTAGTTTAATGTTTGGCAAAAGATTCACCAATAATTTAGAAAGATAAAACTCTTGTGCAAGCGATAGTGAGGAAAAAAGTTTGATATCCGGTTCAAAAAGATTAATGAAAAATAGTGTTGATATCTCATGTAACAAAATAAAAAAAAAAGAATGAGTGGGGATGCAAAAACCCCAATTTAAATTGTTGAGATCAGGCCAATGCTATTAATGATGTATTTTGTAATGTGAAAGAGCATATGGATTGTGAGATTAATGAAAAGTTATGAAGTTTTTTTGTAATCTTCATAAATGTTTCTTTAAGATTAATCTAAAACTATGTTGAATTAAAATATCATTTGTTTTTTTAGCTAAAATTGTTGATATATAGAGAGAAGGGTTATTGCTATTAAACTCTAAAATAAATTCTTCATTAGGTGGTGCGTGTTTAATTTTAATTGTATGCATTTGTCTTTTTTAAAATGCCCCGAATAAAAGCCCTAAGCTATTTGTTGACCATGTTCATCTTGCTTAAATAGTTTTGAGATATTAGAAAGTGTACTTGGAAAAGTTTTACAAACTAAATGTACTAGGAATCCAAGTTCTACGATAATAATTCATGTTCATCTTGCTTAAATAGTTTTGAGATATTAGAAGTGTACTTGGAAAAAAGTTTTACAAACTAAATGTACAAGGAATCCAAGTTCTACGATAATAGTTCTTGAGGATTAAGAAAGTGTCAGGAGATAGAGGAAATGATGGAGGGGTAGAAATTCATTATTGAAAATTAGGATATGAATGTCAAAGATATAATAGATAGTTGCGAATACTAGATTTCATGTTTATGATAACTTATTTAACAAGAATTTTGAATATGGAGTAAAAGATTACTTGAAAATTCATGATTTTTTCATGCTTTAGTAAGGGGATTATGAATTCATATTTTTAAAATAAGTTCATTATACTTGCAATTAGTTTATAAGTAACAGGTTTTTTTTAGCTACTTGTTTCACTTGGGCAAGCGCTTGGTGCCTTTGATATTGAGAAAATTATGCCACCTTAAGGAGAGGCCGACACTTTTATAACGCTATTATCATTACATTGTTTGCCTCATCTCAATTATTTATGAATCTTCCTTATCCATTCACTTCTTTTGAGTTTATATATGTTAATATTATTTTGTTTAGTTCCTTTGCACCACTTTGTCATATTATCTATATCTTGCACTCTGTCTCCTTGTTTCATATTAAGTTAATTTACATGTCTTGTTGTTTCATTTTTTTTTGTCTTTCATTATATATGCCAAACATCACATTATACGCCGACCATCTGATGATCCGATTAAAGTCTTTCATTATATATGCCAAACATCACATTATACGTCGACCATCGGATGATCCGATTAAACTGATGATCCGATTAAAAGAGTAGGTGTTTTAGATTCAACTTATGCTAAGAAAGGCAGAGGTAAACCTATGAAGACTTGTGCATATTGTATAAAAAATGGTCTTAATTTATTGGAATTAAATGAAAATATGACACTAAATAGGATGCAATGACACTAAATAGGATGCAATGGAATGGAGAAAAATGATTGATGTAGCCGACCCCACTTAGTGGGATAAAGTTTTTTTTGTTGACATACGATCTTTTTATCATTATCATTATTATTTTTGCAAAATTCAATTCAGTTCAATAATTCTATAAAGACAAATACTTTATTTTGTATAATTAAATTTTCTAATTATGTTTTACATTATTAAACTTTAGACATTGAGATTCTTTTATCAAATAGTATTCTTAATATACTTTCTACTTTTATCCTTTAGTTTGACTATGAGAGCTACATCCTCATTTATATCACAATCATTTTGCATAAAACTTTTTTTAGGCATATCTCAAATTGTGGTAATTTTGATGGGATATGAATAATTTGAGTGATATAAATTTAAAAGGCATTTGATGGGATATGAATAATTTGAGTGATATAAATTTTAAAGGCATAATTTAGGTGTTAGATATGTAAATATGGAATTGGGTGGCACATAGTACTCAGAATGAGTCTCCTAGTCTGAGAAGTTAACATTAGCTCGTAGGAGATTTCTGAACCTGATATTCATAGTACCAATAAAGATCTCTATCCGCCTAAACACATAACCAAGGTCTCAACCATTGATTTATAAAGATTTGGATAATACATTCTAGTCTATTTTTGTTAAATACATTACAATAAAATCCTGCTAACAAATTAATGTGCTTACCTCACTAGAATGGGCATCAAGGACAGAACCCTCAGGCATTCTCTGATTTGTTTCAGACATGCTGCATTTGATGGCATTTGAGAAATAGAGTAAAGTGCTTGCATAGCCGTGACTTTATCAACATATTTCCTTAGTCAATGACATCGTCATAGAATAGGAGCTGGTGCACCTTGTTTTTTAGTGTCAGTTTAACCGATATTTAATTCGTAGGTTGTGATGGTTTGACCTCATGTTCTAGATTGAGGAGTTATAATTCACTAAACTAGACTTTTTAATCTCCTTGGAACAATTTACTGGGTCGAAGTTGGTAAGTGCTCCGCTAGTATGTGCCAAGTACGTTCTGCCTCCGAGAGACGACAATCCTGTTCTGGCTCGCACATCGAATATTTCTATGACCCACTTTTTTCGCATATCAAGATTGCAACATAATTCGTTATAGTCGTCTTGTCCTCTTCTTCTATGACATCAAGTCCTTGTTTTTATTTCCTTCATTACTAGGATCTTCCCCTTGATGATCTTAAGATTTATGGATGCCTTGTTCTCTTCTTCTATGCCATCAACTCCATTTTTGTAATTTTTTTCCTTCATTACTAGCACCTTCCCCTTGATGATCTTAAGGTTTATGGATGCCTTGTTCTCTTCTTCTATGCCATCAACTCCATGTTTGTGATTTTTTTCATTACTTATCTACCTCTTGATGTGCTCAAGGCTTATGTGGCTTGCCTTTATTGAGCATTACTTCCAGGAACATCACTCCAACTTTTATTACTCTATTTTTAGCAAAGTTGTTAATAAGAGCACTAAAAATTAATATGCTACACCTACCTTGATACTAAGAGAGGATGAGTTTGATGGGAGACTTACTTGCAAGAAGTAGAAATAATAATATTCAAATATAACACAAGTTCAGTAATATGCACTAATTGATAAGAAAAACAATTTTATTTGAAATCCTTTATATACAAAATAAGCTTTGCTCTTGAAATTTTTAATATTGTTGTAAAATAATAAGCCACTTCTTGTAGCATGATTATATTGTGCAAAAAGAGTTCCTTGACAAGCAAGCCAAGTGGATGGCATTTAGTATGTTGCCTTAGTTTATTGATGTAACTACTAAAGTTCCTTCAATGACTCTTGGAATTCATTAATAAAGTACACTTTTTAATTTCCTTGAAGACCAACATTATGACCTTTTGATTTATTTATTTATTTTTCATAATTTTTTAAGATTTCTCCCTTGCTGCTAAAGAGTTTTGGTTATTCCTTATGAAGGTCAGGTTGAGATCTAGGCTCTCTCAAGCTAGGATCAGATTGGATCACCTTTTATGCTGGTCTAGCATGGGAGAATTGTACTATTGATCTTTATAATTCAGCTTTAGTTCATCTATTTCAGGGCAAACTAAGATGTGCTATCTCTCTTTGAACTTACTAAGGTATTTGAATTTCAGGGCCTAACAAAAAATTGAACTTAGAATTAGTGGAATAAAAATCAAGAGCATGTTATATTTTTTGTTATGTTCCAGTTGTTTTATCTAATTATACAAAATGAATGTGTATATCGATGATAATAGACTATTTTCTTGGTTGTTTGGAGAGGGAATCGGGATTATTTTGCTATTAGAGAATACCATAGGCATTTAGATGAAGGTTTTATAAAAACACAATTTGATTATTTATGTTATATAGGTCAATATTATTCAACAATAAGAAGTTATTGGCAATTAGGAAAATGAAATTTGTAAATCTTTGAATGATAAATTGATAAATTAGTTTTTGTTTATTTTACTGTTGGGCGAAGATTACGAATAATGATGATGATAAAATTAATGTGTGAGCAATATTGAGGAAAAGAAGTTGATTAGAGTAAACATTTCTCTATGTTGTTAATAAAGTTTTATGAAAAATAGTGTTGACATCTCACACAAAAAGAGAGCGGTGATTCATAAAGCTGGTGATTCATAAAGCTGACTTTCATTAGGCTAATACTAGTAATGATGAATTTGGTGATACGAAAGGCATATGGATTGTGAGACAAATGAAGAGTTACGATGGTTTTCTATAAACTTCATAAATGTTTCTTTAAAATTAATTTTAAATTATGTTAAATTAAAAGATCACGTGTGTTTTTGGCTAATGCTGCTATATATAGCTAATGCCGCTATATATATATATATATATATGCCTTAGAATTAAAAGTTTTTGTCCTTAAACAGTAAATCACACTACTCATTAGGTGGCGCATGTTTAATTTGAATTGTATATACCTGTGCCTATTTAGAATGCTGTGAATTAAGGCGCTAAGCTATTTGTTGACTATGTTCGTCTGACCTTAATTGAAGAGATGTATGATAAATACTTTAAAAATGAATTATTTTTGTTTCAATGATGATTATTTGACATCAAATGATTGAAAAAAAGTTTCAAGGTTATGAGAAATGAGGATGTGTAAATGGAAATAAGCTTTACAAACTACACATGCAAGCGATAATTATTCTTAAGAATGAAGAAAGTGTTAGGAGATAGAGGAAGAGATGGAGAGATAGAAGTCTTTTATTGAAAAATAGGATATGAATGATGAAGATGTAGTAGATAGTTGTGAAGATTAGATTGTGTGTTGAAGATAATTTATTTAACAAGAATTTTGAATATGGAATACAAGAATACTTGAAAATTCATGGTCTTTTCTTTCTTTTGCATGGGGATTATGACTTCATGTTCCTAAAATAAGTTCATTATAATTGCAATGAGTTTGTAAGTAATAGGTTTATTTTTTTAGCTACTTGTTTCACTTGAGCAAGTGCTAAGTGCCTTTGATATTCAAAAAATCATACCACCTTACAGAAAGCAGAGCACTTTCATAACACTATTATCATTGCCTCTAGTCTTATCTCAATTATTCTGGGTTAATTTTATGAGTCTTCCTTTTCCATTCACTTCTTTTGAATTTTTATATTTGTTAACATTATTTTATTTAGTTCCTTTGCACCAAAATCATTTTACCTGTTCCTTTCCATATTTTCCCTGTTCGTTCCACATTAAGTTAATTTACATGTTTTATTGTTTGATTTTTTGTTTTTCATAGTACTTGCCAAACCACTCAATTTATTTTCTCATTTTTATCTTTAATGAAGGCTACTTTTATTAGCCCTCTAATATGATCAATTTTCACTGTATCCTTATTGTTTTTATATATATATATATATATATAGTTATATATTTGTTTCCAACATTCAATTCAGTTCGGTGATTCTTTAAAGATTAATTTCTTAATAATATTTTATAATATTTAACTTTAGTCAATGAGGTTCGCTTATCAAATATTTTTCTTGAGATAATTTCTACCTTTAATTTGATTGTAAGTGCCACAACTTCATATAGATCACAATCATTTGTATAAAACTTTTTTTATGCATGTCACATTAAATTTTACTTGTTATTCTTCTAATGTAAATTTTAATTGATCTTCTTGTTTTGTAGATTGATAATTATCATATTTATATCCACTGAAATAGCAATATATTTCTAGTTTTTCTCAACTAAGCCTAAGCTACTTATCTTTTGTCATTCTATTTTTTTTCTTTTACTTTGGAATATGTCCCACCCATTAAGACTATTGAATATCATATCCTATGTTATCTCTACTTGAATGCGTTTTGTCAACGTCTTTATAAACAATACTTTAAAATATTGAATTAATTGATGTGATTAGATGTGTGTATTTAACTCTCTTATGTTGATACCAGTTATAATTAAACAATAATAAAAACGTTTTGGGCACTTCTACTTTCAAGACCATTCATCAATCTTATATAAATTTCTCAGATTTAACAGCTCTTAGTTGGTTGCTTTGTTGTAAAGTAGGCAAATATTATCTATGGCGAATCTCTACATGAAATGCAATGGAGTAACCTAAGGTTGACAATGAGTCTTGTTCATATTGACTTCAAGTAAATTTCATATGGCTTGAACTAGAAATTATGTCTAGATCAACTCAAACCTGGCTTGACATTAATTTAAATCCTGAATTTAGGTTTTTTTACTCAAATTCAAGTGAATCTGAGGCAGCTGAAACTAATTTTGAGTTGGCCTGTTTTCTATTCATGGTCAAGCTGAAACAGATATTAACCTAGATTTCCAAGGGTGATATTTGGCCTAAATTGAAATTTCAAAGAACCAACTATTAAGTTACTTCGTTTAAATGTTATGGCAATTTTTAGTCAACTTGCATGTTAAATATCATAAAGATTGGGAAAGGTTTTGGTTCATGATCAATTGTATCAGTAGTCATGATTGGTCTAAGCTGATATCTTGGGAGAAGCTGTGGTTAGAATGCCTTCAATTAATTTATAGGCTTCTTATTATAGAAGAAAAAAACATCTTAAAACATCCCTCATCTATTAAGATCAAATATTTTTCTTATAGAGAAATATCCCTCAGAATTAGACATTAAAATTTCTTCAAGTTTATGCCTCGATGTTCTAAGTGATGCTAAACCTTTGATTGAGGAGTACATCTATATGAGTTGTGCTTCAAGGCATTTGAGGCTGACATCTCAAATTGTAATATAATTCAAATTAATTTTTTTTCATTTATATTGTATGATATTTTTATATATCTAATATAGCTTATAATAGGTTACAATGTATATATATATATAGGTTAGGATTTTGGTTGTGAAAGAGAGGAGAGAGATAAAGAGGGCTACGAGTTGCTATGCTAGCGGGTTACCTAGTGGGGGAGAATTAATCTATGAACAGTTGAGTGAATGCATGAGTTCCCGATTCGTGCGTGCAAGGCAAGGTATTTTTTTGAAAAAAATTAAATAAATTTCTTTCAAATATATTTTTTATTATAATTCTATTTATTACAAACTTTATTTCCACATTCTAATATATACAAGGAGGCAAGGCTTCTTTATTCATAAATGTGACAGCAATATTATGCAGACAGGTGAGGACAGAATAATGCTCACGCAAAAGGAGAGAGAGAGAGAGAGAGAGAGAGAGATTTAATTATGATTAGTTAAGTTAATTCATTGATAATTTATGACCTAGAGAGAGAGAGAGAGAGAGAGAGATTTAATTGTGATTAGTTAAGTTAATTAATTGATAATTTATGACCTTCATGAATTATTTTTAGTTTTATGTTTTTTTTTCAATTGGAGGCTTACATCTTGCCTCTTTAGGGCACAACGTACTAATTCTTGATTTCATCTTTTTAAATGTTAACTGGAAACTAAAATTCTTAAGATATAGCCCAAAAATATTAATTATGATCCAGTAATAATTATTTTCTTCAAAATTTAATTACCATCTGACTATAGTTTGGGTTACCTGATTATATAATCTTTAGCAATCATATTGCATAAACACTTTTCTTTTTTTTGATGGGTTTAGTTCCACATCTTAAGCGGGCAATTGCAGGTTCCTCTCCTTCTATTATTGTCTCCCGCGTGAAGAGTTAAGAGAGCTTGTAGGGAAATTAGGGCGTGCATTATTTTTCAAAGCCAAAAAGCCGAAAATTCTGCTTTAAAATAATGATTCGATTTATGCTTTTAAAATTTCCAATATTCGGTTTTCATTTTTTTGGATCAGTTTTGATTGTAATGGATCAGTTTTGATTGTAATTGTGGTTTGCTTGAATCATAATTATGATATGCAAAAAATCTCAAAGCGGGAGAAGGTAGAGGACCTATCAAAGTAATTCAGACATATCATAGAGTGGCATGTGGTGGTTAAAGTTATACATTGTTGGTCAAACCTTGTGTAAGCCATACCTAGCTCTCATCTGGCCAATTTGATGCCCCATGGCAATTCAAGGCTATGCAGTGCCACCAAATTAGGTTGACCAACAAACCATGCAATTGTGGCATTGCCAACATTCTTTGTTATCATGACACATTAGCACGTAAACCCCACTAATAGATTAATTCGTAATAATATTGAAAGCTTTAATTTACTTGGACTTGCAGATCTAATAATAAGAATTTTACTAACCTAGATATACGCAAGAAAAAATAACTACCTATCAAATACCAAAACCTCTAGAATGAATATTTTAACCAGCAGAAGAAATTTGCTTTAATTTACTTGGACTTGCAGATCTAATAATAAGAATTTTACTAACCTAGATATACGCAAGAAAAAAATAACTACCTATCAAATACCAAAACCTTTAGAATGAATATTTTAACAAGCAGAATAAATTTAAATAATAGGAGAAAGTCCCTTAAAATATTGGGAAAGAAACAAAGAGTTAGCTAATTTCCCAATTATTATTCAAGATTTAGTTATAAGAACAAAAAATTAGAGTACAATCCTTTAGATAAAGAAAAAATTAAAAATCAAATAAAAGAATTAAAAGAATTAGGATTAATTCAACCGTCAAAATCAGAACATAGATCAACAACATTCATGGTAAGAAACCATGCAGAGGAAATGTTAGAATGGTAATAAATTATAACATATTAAATGATAATACTGAAGATGATGGATATAAAATACCTGATAAAGATATGCTAATAAACTTAATACAAGATAAAAAAATGTTTTAGTGAATTTGATTGTAAATCAAGATTTTAGCAAATAAAATTAGATAAAGAATCAATAAAATATACAACTGCAAATAAAATTAGATGAAGAATCAATAAAATATACAACTTTACTACACCCATAGGACATTACGAATGAATAATTATGTCTTTCGGTTTAAAAAACGCGTCTAGTATATTTCAGAGAAAAATGGATAATATATTCAAACTTCTAGACTACGTCTTAATATATATAGATGATATATTAATAGCGTCTCACACTTTACAAGAACATCATAATAATGTAGAAGAAGTCTTAAAATTATGTATAAAAAATGGAATTATTCTATCTAAAAAGAAAATTGAAATTGCTAAAGAATATATTAATTTTTTAGGTGAAAAAAATGGAAAAGGCGAAATAGAATTACAACATCATATTTCTAAAAAAGTGTTAGAATTTCCTGATTCAATCGAAGGTACAAACGAGTTAAAAAATAGTGTTAGAATTTCCTGATTCAATCGAAGGTACAAACGAGTTAAAAAATTTTTTAGGATTATTAAATTATGTTAGACCATAAATTAAAGATTGAGAAAAGATTATAAAATCTTTATATAAGAAAACATCTACCACAGGACAAAAATATTTTAATAAAGAAGATATAAAAACAATTCAAAAAATTAAAGAACAAGTTAAAAACCTGTCAAAATTAACTTTATCATTAGAAACAAACTATAAGATAGTAGTAGATGCTTTTCAAGAAGGATCAGGAGCATAATTAAGAGTAAAACCTTATAAAGAAGCTACTCAAAATACAGAAAAGTTATGTAGATATGCATTAGGAAGCTTTAGACAATTACCAAAAAATACGACATCGTTAGACTATGAAATATTAGGAGTAATCAATGCTTTACATTCTTTTAAATTATTTTTTACAAAAAAAATTTCTTATTAAAACATATTGCGAAGTTATAGTACATTGGGAAAAATATATATAGTAAAAGATGGGTAAATTTTGTGACTACTCTCGAATGAAATGGATGTAATGTTAAATTCAAACATATAAAAGGAGATAAAAATTTTCGTGTAGATTACTTATCTAGAGTTATCAAAACTCCTATTAAAAATTTAAAATCTTCATATTTTAAACCTCTGTAGAAAGCTAGTCAGCTATTGATAGAAATGTAATTTATAGAAATAAGAATGATCTTCGGATCTTCTAAATTAGAAAAATCAGAATGATCTTCGGATCTTCTAACATTAGGAAATTTATTACTTAATTAATTTTCTTGCAGGAATTGAGCAAAAAAATGCAATCTAATTTGGTTCACTTTGGGCACCTTTCTTTGCCAAATAGGCAAGGAACGAATCTATAGTTTAGACCTAAGGTTCAAATAAGAAAACCGTTAAATTATTTTCAAACAACCTTATTAGATAATCTCTGGTGTAACAAAAGTGATTTTTCATCAATGATCAACACATTAAATTGCTTAACCATAACCTTTTTAGGAATAAATGATCAGATAGAATTTCTTCAAAATGAAAATAAAAAAATGGCATTGCCAACATTCCTTGTTATCATACGACATTAGCACATAAACCCCCCTTATACATCAATTAGTCCCATTGAATCTACTAAATCGTCACATCCATTCGATCAATGTCACTTCTGTTGACTTGATGATTATAGTTGAAAGTTTTGGATTAAAGTCCCCAAAGCATTTTAGAATTACAAAATGTCCCAAGTCTCATTTTAGAGCCTCCTATATATAAAAAGCTATAGAATAGTATAAAAATGCTTTAAATTTTCCAAATGGTAGCTTAGCAAGGATTAGCGTAAAATCTTCTTACTTCCTCTCAAAAAATATTTAGAATGCATGCCCAAAAATCCACAAAAAACACAGGAAAAATATTTAGAATGCATGCCCAAAAATCCACAAAAACACAGGAAAAAAAGTCTAAATCGAGAATATGTTGAAATTTTTTGGATTATATCACAATTTAGTTGTTGGGTTGGTACAATGCGTGGTTTAAGTTCTTAAGATATAAATACTGTCCTTTTAATTTTGATGTAGATGTTTATTTCATCGAGTACTTTGATTGACTTAACTCTCATCACTTTGCATCTAATTTAAGAAATGATTTGTTCTCTACCAATCCAAGCGTTGTTTTGATTTATGTGTCAATGTGGCAACGATCCTAAGATAGCAAAAATAAAAATATATTATCTCTAGCCATGAGAAAAAATAAAAATATATTATCTCTAGCCGCTCACGTCAAGTCAACGAGATAGGAGAAACTCTACAAAATTTGACCTATATATATTCTGTGCTCCCCAGAACTTGATCAAATTATTCCAAAGGAACCTATTGTTCAGTAAAAAAATAATACTCCCAAAAAGTCACCAAACTTGATTCTCCCCAATGGAGCACAACTCTAATAAAGATTCATCCACATAATGTCTAAAATAAAAGCTAGATTTTACTTTATACTCGCTTCAATGAGCGAACCATGCCCTAAATGTTCCACACTCACTTTGAGAAACATGTTGAAGCACTCATTGAGAGAGGGTTGAAACGAAATGTTTAAATATTAATCTATTTATAAATATTCCCGGACTCAAAGCTTATAGATGCTATAATTTTTCTAACTATTTATATTAGTGTTCACTGGTAGACATTGAATGATGGAAAGCACCCCCACCCTTCACCGACACCATACCCTATGTTCACATGATGACATAGTTCCCTGTAAACTTCATGAAAAATTTATGAGTCTGGGAATTAAATTAGGCTGGTGAGATACTTAATTGAGATTATCTCGCATAACCAGGAGGGGTAATATTACACTTCCATCGGAAGCCTGAATTAATTATCTGATAGCAATGCTTGGGGTATGTGATGGGTGCATGGAACCTTTGATTTACTATAATCTATGTTGAATAATTAGGAAGGAGAAAGTAAAGGGCCCAAAGATTAACTTATCTAGAAGTGCAAAAAGCTTGAAATAATGTTTACTACCTCATGCAACACTTTGAGTAAATGGAGGAGTACAAAGCCAGCCCAAATCATTGGTATAACACAAAATGATGATGATACTTTGAATATGTCATCAAATGAGGATGATGATTCTGTGAAGTCGTTGCCTAACCAAAGGGCAATCTTGTCTTTCATTACCCGAAGGGAAATTTTATCTTTTATTATTAATTATTGTTCGATATAAATAGAGTTTAATAGTTTAGGATTAGGGTTATGCATGAGATTGTGTCTTGAGTCATAGGGTTAAGGTTTAGGGGAGATTTTCTACCTCTCGAATTGTAGGATTTGGGAGAGATGGTCTACTTCTCGAACTATATGTGTTTATTCTTTTATTTGTTGTCTTGTTTGCATTGTTGAAGAAATAAATTTGTTTTGTCCTAATTTATGTGTGGAAATTTGTGTCGGATCGTATCAAATTGATATCAAAGTGTTCGATTTTCGGGAGATCAACGATGAGATCACAGCTTACAGGCGGTCTTGTTTGCATTGTTGAAGAAATAAATTTGTTTTATCCTAATTTATGTGTGGAAATTTGTGTCAGATCGTATCAAATTGATATCAAAGTGTTCGATTTTTGGGAGATCAACGACGAGATCGCAGCTTACAGGCATACCGAACCATTACGATTGAGACCACAACGTATATGAATTCCTTGCGAAACAATGGAGGTCAATGTAGGATCGTGGCATCCAGAGATCCACATATAGAAATTTTGGATCACGACTTTTTGGAGTTTCTCGTGATGTCTGAAGATTTGCATCGAACATTCTAATGGTGGTAGGGTTATGTTTGGAGGGGAAAATCTTGACATGATTTTAGTGGAGGGAGGCTAGATACCCGAATCGTTAGTGGGAGACATTTAACGATTACTTGTTGGAACGTTTTCGGAGCCATTCAAGTAGAGGCCTGCACGAACAATATTGTGCTTTAACTTAGGAGGGGATTGTCATGAAGTATGGGGAGAAATTCAAGCTAATGTCGGGAGAGCTAGGAAATTTGTCAAAGCAATATTGGAGGGAAATCTTACGAAGAGTTTAAAGCCAACATACATACAATACTTCGTTTGTTGAGACCGCAGGGATTGAGGGAAACTATCGAATTAGCACGGTTTGTTGAAGGTAAAAATTCAATCAAAGTGGCTAATAGGAGCGTCTCAAGTGGAACACCCTACTAAAATGCTATAACCACGACAATATCATAAACTCAAATAGTGGAAATCCGGAGGGAGGCTCCCCAGGACGTGAATAATGGGCCAAGACCAATGATGACATTCAAATGTCTTACAGAGAGAGATTCAGGGGAAGAGAGCAAATGGGTTATGTCATGAAGGTTGAGGGGAAATTTTTAAGCAGTATTGAAGAAGAATTTTATGGTATGCCTTAGAAGGGGACTTTCATGTAATATAAGGAGAGATTTGAGCTATTGTTGGGAAGGCTGAGGGGGATTTTTGAAGCAACATCAGAGGGGAATTTTATTAACGGTCTAAAAACGGACATACGCACAACACTTCGTCTGCGTAGACTGCGAGGATTGAGGGAAATTATGAAATTTTAGTGTAGTTGTTTGAGGATAAAAATGCAATCGAACATGCTAATAAGAGCAGCACAAATGGAGCGCCTTACTGAAATGCTACAATCACAACAATACCAAAAACTCAAACAACAAATGTATAGAGGGTGGGGCGTAAATAATGGGCCACGATCAAGGACAACATTCAAACTTCTTACAGTGGCAAATCAGGAGAAGCAAACAAATATGTTATGTTTTTGATGTGATGAACATTTTTTCCTTTCCCTAAGACACTGTTGCAAGGATTGGACATTACATGTTCTCACTGTGTGTGGTGAGAAGGCAAAACAACTTTATCCAATAACAATTATCTTTTATCAACTTTGAGGACAAGGAGTATTGTTATGTTGGTGCCTAGCTGAAGGATAGTTTTGTCTTTTATTAGCCTATGAAAACTTTAGGCTTTTATTATTAATTATTATTTGAATAAATAGGGATTAATAGTTTAGAGTTAGGGTTACACATGAGATTGTGTCTTGAGTCTTAGGGTGTGGGTTTGTGAGGGATTTGTTACCTCTCGAATTATAGGATTTGGCAAAGATCTCTTACCTCTTGAATTGTAAGCATTTATCTTTTGTGTTGTGTTGTTTGTGTTATTAAAGAAAGAAATTTGTTTTACCATAAGTTCTTTGTTGAAATCTATGTCGAATTGTATCATATTCTCAACTATTTAACACATAATATGGTAAATAATAAAGGATGGCTATAGAAACAAAGCTTAGAATAAATTAAATACTAAATTAGATGAAGACAAATCATCATTTCTCTGACAGAAGAAAGACCAAAGTTAGGGTCCATGGGGGTTTTTGGGATTATTTTTATTTTTATTTTATGTTGTTCATGTTCAAATTGAGCTAAAAATATATTTGATATTGTTAAGATTTGGAATAGATGAGGAATAGATGAGCTCAATTTCATTAATAGGAGGGGTATTTAAACCCAATTACACTAGACATAATAATGGAAACTAATAAAAACATAATAAAATAAATAAGAAATAAATAAAAACAGAATAAAGCAAAAGGAGAAATACATAATCAGGGAATAAAATCAAATAATGAGTAATAACGACATAGGAATAGCCGTTATAATTTAATACTTCATTCAAGTTAAATTATAGATGTCAGTCACGTTTCACTTGGATTTGAAGTCATCGAATAAAGGGCGGGGCAAATTCTGGGTGAGGATATCCACTAATTAACCACTGAAGGAATTATATGGAACACAAATGTCCCCGAACTTAGTTTTTTCATTAATGAAGTGTCTTTCGATCCCCACATGTTTGGTACAATCATGCTAGACTGGGTTGTGAGTAATGCTGATTGCGGCCTTTTTATCACAGAATAGCTGTAGCAGGACAAATTTCCGTACGGAGTTCGCAAAACATGATGCATATAGCCAAAGTGCTTCACAGATGCCTAAGAACATTGATCAGAATTTATCTTTAGCACTGTTTTAGACAACCACAAATTGTTTTTTTTTTTCACTTGACAAAATTGCTCCATACAAATGAACAATACCTCGAGGTGGAACGTCGATCATGAACTAATCAGACCCAATCAACATTTGTATAAATAACAATAGACCAAGAGGTGTGGCGGGAATAAAACAAATCTAAACCTGGTGTACGTTTTAAGTAGTGGAGAATTTGATGGACAACTTGAAGGTGGTACTTGTATGGGTTATGCATGAATTGACTCACTATTCCAACCGCGTGACATATGTTGAGATGAGTATGAGCCAAATAGATGAGTTTTCTCACATGGCGCAGGTAATTAGTTTTGTTCACAGTTACAATATTGGGAATGTCAGATGATTTTTTATTAGAATTCATATGAACAACATGTCTGCACTAAAGAATGTTGTTCTCTATCAGGATGTCAATCACATATTTTCTTTGAGATAGACAAATTTCTCGAGAGGACCAAGCCACTTCCATGTTTAAGAAGTACCAAAGAGATCCTAAATCCGCCATTTCGAAGGACGAAGCAAGAATAGCTATGAGATCATTACGTGTAAAATAATATCATTAACATAGACAATAAGAATAGCTACTTAGCCGTTGGAGTAGTGTCGGAAGAAGTGGATGTGATTCGATTGAGCCTGAGTAATACCATGACCCACGACCACCTTTGTGTACTTGCCGAACCAGGCCCTTGGGGACTACTTTAGCTCATAAAGGAACTTTTGTAGCTTGCACATTTGTCCTCTGAAGGCAGTAGAATCAAAACCTAGAGAGAGAGACATGTACACCTCTTCTGTCAGCTCACCATTCAAGAATATGTTCTTAACATCTAGTTGGAATAAATGTGAATCCATATTCATTGCAAGTGACAACAGGACTTAAATAGTGTTTAACTTAGCCACTGGAGCAAATGTTTCTTCATCTGTGAGTATCATTTGGCGACCAATATTGTCTTGTTGTGTTCAAAGGATCCGTCAGAATTGAACTTGGTACTAAAAATCCATTGACACTCTACAACCTTCTAACCCCGGGGAAGATCCACGCCTCACGTATGGTTATGTTGAAGGGCATTCATTTCCTCCATTACTGTCATTTTTTAGGCTGGATCAGTAAGAGCAACCTCAATAGTAGCAGGGAACTGATGGTCCATCAGAGTAATAGCAAATGTTTTGTAGGTCGGCGCTAAATTGTGGGAAGACACACCTGATTGCGTACTTTACTCAGAACTCACCTCGTTTGAAGGAGGGGTTGTGTTGAGAACGTCGCCCGGAGTGGCGTCAAAGCCCTGTAAGGATGTAGCGAACTCTTATGTTGGAGCATTGGGATAAGTGCGCCAAGTTTAGACACAAACAATGTGAGGAGGAGATGGTGCACTCAATAGTACAGTGGACTCCTCTCTGGTGGGAACAATGGGGGACCATCCATATTAGGATAAGGGACAATGTCAGCGAACTCAAGCTCCCCTTACTAGCGGCCGAGCTAGAGAAATAGAGAACATTTTAAAAGAAAAAGACATCAACACTCACATTGATTTTGTTTGTGGTTGTATCAAGGCGTCGATATCCTTTCGAGTTGCGGAGTAACAAAAGAAGATATAATTTATGGATTTGGGATCAAGTTTACTTCGAGTACAGTGCATCCAAATAATTCAGGATCTAAACTGGAGAAGATTCGATTGGTAGGGAAGCCTGACATCACGATGACTAAAAGGGTTCAGAGTTTAGTGAATTTTGGACGGGACACTATTTATGAGATATGTGACAGTTAGAGATATATGACATCGTTCTAAAAACGTATCGGGACTTGTGATTGAAATATAATTGAGCGAGCAACGCCGAGGAAGTGACATTTTTTTTCTCTCGGTTACCTCATTTTGTTGATTGCCCGTGCAAGAACTATGGTGGAGGATGACTTTACTTACCGAGAATTCATTCAAAATAGAATTGAAAAACTCACGACCTTTGTCGGTCCGAACGACCTGAATAAGAGTTTTTGAATTGAGTCGAGACAAAACTTTAGAAGTTTTGGAAGTCATATCGACTTCTGATTTGTCTTTTAAAATGTATATCCACGTCATTGGAGTGTGATTATCGATTAAGGTTAAGAACCACTGTTTATTGATCGCAGCTGGGAGTGCGAGAAGGTCCCCATATGTCACTGTGAAAGAGGGAGAAATGAGCGGAAGGTGTGTAAGTGTGAGGTGGGTAATTGACAAGTGATGTTTGACTAACTAGCATGTCTCACAATTGAAATTAGAGATTTTTATTATTAAAACATCAGATACAATATTTTTAAATATTGAAAATTAGGCTGACTTAAACGATAATGTAATAACATAACGAAACATTCAATAACTTGAGATAGACTACAACTTTTGAGTGTCGTGTTTTCATTCTAAGTTTTGTTTTCTTGGAAGTAGTAGAGTCCAACTATCCTCTTAGCAGTAGAAGAGGATTCCGACCAAGAATACGACCCTGAACTTTGTCAAGGTTCTTGTTAAGGCCAGCCAGTAATTGGAACATACGGTCCTTTTCTACATTATGGAAGAGAGATAAGTCGGATGGAGATTCACAAGTGTAGTTGTAATACAAGTCGCAGTCCATGCATAATGCAACCAGGTCATTATAGTGTACTTGTTCGCGGTCCTTGACCCCTATTTCGCCTCGCTGCTCTTCTTAGATGCTTCATAGAGTTACCTGGAATTTTCTACATCTGAATAGGTATTACAAACAACTTTTCAGAGCACAAGGGAGGAACATGTGCGAACTCCATGGAGTTGATCAGCCATGACATGACCAAGGAATTTTTCACTTCCCAAGCTCCATATATTAGATTAATCTTTGGAGGTTCATGAACCACACATGTGAGATAATCAAACTTTTCACGAATATTGAATAAATTAAATGCTATGACAACAACAATCACTGACAAAGCAACGCAATCGGCAAGTCAATGATAGTGGTGGTTATGGCCAACAATCATATGTGACAATTGGTGGTGGCAAATGGCAATGATAGTTTTTTTTCTTAAAATATTTAATACTCGTAAGAGTTGATTTCTTTAAGTACAAACACGTAAAAAATTACACTAAAATTTTATATTTTAAAAATAAGAATAAAATAAAAAATAAATAAGAAATATAAAAAAATCCCAAACAGGCCCCCTACTTATACTTGTATTGAATCTTCATAAAGATTGTGTTTGCCTAAATTGTAGTTCAGGATAAAATGAGTGTGTTTATTTTGCTGTGTTTCACTGATAACTATACATATCTATCTATATTCTACCGTGGCACTTCTCCGTTTATCTTTTTGCGCTTTGGGAGAAGATAACCAATTTAGCCTATATGATTTTAAGCATTCCATGTTCTCTTATTTCTTCTTACGCTAACGTTTCCTTTGGTGCAGACAATTTGCTCAGCGTTCCCGGGTGCGAAAACTTCAATACATTGCAGAACTAGAGAAAAATGTTCAGGCCTTACAGGTAACTCCTGGCATATCTTTAGAGGAGTAGAATCTAGCTCTTATTGTAGAAATTAAAATAGGAACTCAAAGAGCGTGTGTAGTGCTTATGCTTGAACCCTTGGATTGCTTCAAATCACAACTGCTTGTGTCTCTCACTGTAGGCAGAACAGATGGAAGTTTCAGCGGAACTGGAATTCTTAGATCAACAAAATCTTATATTAAACTTGGAGAATAAAGCATTGAAGCAACGACTGGACAGTCTGGCTCAGGAGCATCTTGTAAAATGCCGTAAGAATGCCACAGTTTTACTATTTTATTGTTTATTGCCTGTCAGTTTTTGAGTATGATTTGATTTTCTATTTTAATTGATAATCTGAATGTATAGAAATGCTACAAATTGTGGTAATACTACACTAATGAGAATTGACGAATTTTTTTAGTTTTATCGTATGTTTCGGCTTATGCTTGGGCTCTCCTCATTAGTATAAACTTAGATCAGTGTAAGTAGCAAACCCATGAAACTAAACAGTCACCCATTAAATTATAGATAGATAGATACATAGCTAGATAGGTAGGTAGGTAGGTAGGTAGGTAGGTAGGATTTAGATTAGGTAGGTAGGTAGGTAGGTATGTAGTTTAGATTATGAAAGTAGTATTTTAAATTTTTAGAAAATGAGACCGAATGGATCTCATTAATCTAAGAGTTTGCATAATTATGCATGATACCTTGAATACTACATATTCTGAGAGATAAGTGTAGACCCCGACGATAGACCCAATCCTGCAAATTAAGAGATTTGTGACATCTGTTTGACCTGCAAACCTTTTTATGTGTGACTGACAAGTTCCTCTATTTAATATAAATATTAAATAATGTTTATTTTAGATGAGTTCTAAGTTTCCTATAGAGACAAGTTCGTATAGTTAATTACATCCCAAATGACGGGAGTCACTTGAAGAAACTCTCGATAATGATCAGTGGTTATAGTGTTCAAGAATTCGAGGTTTAGATTTTTACGGTAGGACGTGGAAAAGCAAGTGGGAGTGACTCAAATTGGAGCAGTTATTTTCAGGAGTACAAAGAAAGTAAAAGGTAGGGGACTTCACAGATCCTGAGGGGAATCATCAATGACTTTCCAAACTATCCTACTGTGTAACTGTGTTTTAGAGAGGATGTTATTTGAGTGTTCAGTCCTGTCAACTTTATTGTTTGGGATTTAAACTTGCATAATAACTTGTTATGCAGATAGCGCACAGAGATAAGAAGTTTTACGTCGTTCTGGACGACAACCTCAGAATCTAAGGCGAGTTAGGACTTATACTGCTCAGTATGACTGTGTAGGAGCCTAAAAAAGGGTGAGGATTTACATCGCGTTGGACGAGCTACCTCGAAATCCTGTGTTGTTTAGACCAGGAAAATTTAGTTGGTGTAGACTTGTTTTGCTGTTGTAGAATGACGACCATCTCCACTTGTAGTTCACTCCAAGCTTCTTGTCGCGCTGCCCACGAAGTTGCTCCAAGCTGCTTGTCGAAGCGGGTTTAAGTTTTCTAATGTTTCAAGTCATGATGTCAAATCAAATATTTCTTAAGGTTATGATCATTTAAGTATTATGGGGATGTTAAAGTTGATTAGAGCGACACCGCTTAGGATTCCACGGTTCCTTCGTTTTGGTATCACTTTTTTCTTTTGAATTTACTTAGCTTAAACGAATTGTGAAATCCATTTAAACCTGGAAGTAATTCACTTAGTCCAAATGAGTTGTTAAGCTCCTTTAAACCAAGAAGAACGCTTTAGTAACTGTGGGTTACCTCATCTAAGGGACTCCCATAAATTCAAAAGTACGTGTTATGTTTTTTTTTTGAATATGTTATTTAATTTTTGAAAAATGTTTTGTTTTGAAAATGAAATTGCAACCAGACATGCATTATACATTAAAGCAAGAGTAAATTACAGTGATAAAAATGACAATAAATAATGATCTTCTCGCTATTTCTGCTGCATGATTAGCTCACAAAACATAATATAATTTACAGGGAATTTAAATAAATTGCAGAGAAAAGAAGAGAACAATAAACAGCAGAACAAGTCATAACAACAGCTAGGAACTCCAAACAAGTGATCCTGATGCTTTCTACAACTCCGAACTGTAACTAGCGAGCTAGTACGATATTTATATGACTTCCTACGAATCCAAACATTGGTGGACAACACCTAGGTGGCTTCCTACAAACTCAACTAGCGGTGGACAACACCTGGGTGGCTTCCTACGAACTCAAACAGTGCTCACGAAGCTTGTGCTTACGAAGCTTCCTATCACTCCAAACATCAACTATAAAGTGCAAACAGTGCTCACGAAGCTTGTGCTTACGAAGCTTCCTATCACTCCAAACATCAACTATAAAGTGCAAACAGTGCTCACGAAGCTTGTGCTTACGAAGCTTCCTATCACTCCAAACATCAACTATAAAGTGCAAACAGTGCTCACGAAACTTGTGCTTACGAAGCTTCCTATCACTCCAAACAACAGCTATAAAGTGCAAACGGTGCTCACGAAGCTTCCAATCACTCCACGGTGCTCACGAAGCTTCCAATCACTCCACAGTGCTCACGAAGCTTCCTATCACTCCAAACAACAACTATGAAGTGCAAACGGTGCTCACGAAGCTTCCAATCACTCCACGGTGCTCACGAAGCTTCCAATCACTCCACAGTGCTCACGAAGCTTCCTATCACTCCATATTGCTTCCAATTGCAGGAAGGGCCAAGGCTGCCCAATTCTCATGGCTCCAAAACAGTGAACATAGTGCTCAAAAAGGTGAAAGTGTTGAGCAAGTGCAGCTCCTAAATAGCTTCAAAAACAATAATTTATCGTGTTAAAAAGATAGTGAAATGTGCCTTTTCATGTACGGTTAATGCGACAAGTATAATATAAATGAAATTTAGGTATTAGATAGGTGAACATGTAAAAATTGTATGGCATGTAGGTAAATTTTCTTAAAAGAATCTGCCCACATTTCATTTATATTAAGCATAATTTTCAAGGGAAGCACGCCACCTAAATGAACATTTATGAGTAGGCTAACAAAAGTAACTTAATGTTACAGAAGAATTGTCAATTGATTTTTTTTTAGGCTCAAAATTATCAAAACGTTATAGCTGCACAAAGAGACTCATATATGGATGTAAGCAACATAAGTCTCCAAAAGGATAGTATCAAGCCTATGAGGTTTTCCAAATCACATGATTGCATGAGCCTTTTAAACCTTCGCAATTTTTGAATGGAAGAAAACCATTGACAGTTGCATCAAGTATAATAAATAAAATAAAATTTGCAAATCAATTCAGTAAAGGGAAGAGGAGGGGAAAATCTCACTTTCAAATATTTGGCTGAAGAGGGGAAGTTTCGATGTAGAGAGGCTGAAGCGAGTAGGACTCTTCAGCACAGCGATAACAAGGCGTCGAGCGGGACTGTTCGGTCATGAGGGAGATCGAGAAGAGAAGCAT
Source organism: Phalaenopsis equestris (assembly GCF_001263595.1). NCBI lineage: Eukaryota > Viridiplantae > Streptophyta > Magnoliopsida > Asparagales > Orchidaceae > Phalaenopsis > Phalaenopsis equestris. Next base: position 477,307 of record NW_018164571.1, read on the forward strand.
GATCGAGCGCTTCGGTTCTTCCTGTCGAGCGGGATCGAGCAGAGAAGCGAGATCGAGCAAGGGCTTCGCTCGGGAGAGTGAGGCGAGCGGGCTTGAGCAGATGAGCGGGGGTCTTCGACGTAGGAGTCGAGCACTTCGGTTCGCTGGAAGGAGTCCTGTCGAGTGAGGGAGGCGAGCAGGAGCATTGTTTGTTCGGGGGAGCTGAGCGGAAGCGAGCTGGAGAGAGGAGCTCGGGAGAGGCAGAGGAGGAAGACGAGCGGGACAGGGGGTCTTCGGTCGAGTGAGAGAAGGAATTTGAGGCTCTCGTGTGCGAGAAAGAAATAGGCCGGCGGGAGAAGAGCCGTTACTCAGAAGCAATTGGCGGGGAAATAAATGATTTTCATATGTAGGGGAGGTTCAATTGGAAAATTAAATGGAAATAATTAACTCCTGAATTAATTTAAATTAAGGCAGAATTTAAATAATTTATTTAAATTTTGAAATTTGAAATTCAAATTTAGGTGAGTTGGTGCCTAGCCCGTGCTCAGCTCGAGTTCAGCCCGAATCGAACCCGAGTTGAGCTCGAGTTGAACCTGGGTTAAGCCTGGGCCCGAGCCTTAAAAATGCATTGATATACGTGTTAATTGCTCGCACGCGAAACCATAATAATATAGGTGTTCTTCCTGGCTAAAGTTGATGTCCCGGACGCATCTGTGTGGTTCATTTCGTCATCTGAGGTCATCCAAACGAGTTCACAGACGGGCAAGTCAATTTAAGTCAAAGCCGTGCATAGTGCGACGCATGCGCAAAATGCGGCTCTAGCGAGTGCTCGAGTCACAAATGGTTCCCCTAGGGGCTACTCCTATTAATGTAGGAACTCAAATTGAGTTTCATGTGTCAGTTCTAATCAACTTAGCGAAATGCCGAGGATTCAGGACCACCCATGCGAGACTCGAAGGAGTGACGAGGTGACTCGAATATTCTAAATTGTGTGGGTTCGGTGCTAGTCCTCTAAGAGGATCAAACAAAAAACCTAAGGATAAACCCTAGGCTCTAAGGAGAAGTAAAGACCTCACTCAAAAATGAGGTCAACAACCATGACTTTCTCACTCTCACTGTCGAGACCAAAATCCTATAGGTATGAATCAACGACGATCCCTTTATTTATTGTTTTCGTATTACTAGGACGAAGAACATTGTTACAACTGCTCTTGCTCCTACTAGGCTCAGTTGATAGAGACAAAGACTGTGGTTGCTCCAAATGCTTAGCTGGGACGATTGGTGCATGATTAGAAAGTGTATTGCAGAAAAAAATCTAGTGTCCCATAATGAATTTTTAGGGTTTAGGTTAATTTTAATATAATATATAGTAATATTATATTATAATATGGTGTATTAAATCTTTTTTAAAAGTAATATGATTGACGTGATGCATCAACTGCCTTTAGTCATAAAGGCTCGAGGCAGTCTTAAATTTTTTTTTAATCCATGGCTATCATAAAATAAATCACATTATTACCTTTATGAAATCAATATATGATATGCTGAGAGTGACTGATATTGATAAGCCTTGTCTCAATTTTGCGTATAATATGTGAAATTCTATGATAAAGAAGGTGAAATGAATTCTTTATAGATCTGATAAAGAGAGACAATGAGGACATTTTTTTAATGAGATTATATATATATACATATATACATATATATATATATATATATATTGCGAAGATGAAATAAAAGTAACTCTTCTCTTCATTACTTAGCTTACTCTCTAAATTTGAGATAACATTTAATTTTTCATTACTCAGTTTTTTTTCCTTATTAGTTGTATCACTTACTAGTTGCATTTTCTAATCTGATGTTATAGTCATTCTTGGTTATATGAAATTTCAAGTTGTTTTACTTTGCATAAAAATATTGAGATTTAAAATAAGAGGAATGATTTTGAAGAGGATTTTTCTAAATATTGAAGATAGATCAATGATTAATTTGAAATTCACCAACATCTTTGGAGTTGGTGGTGCATTTGTTGGTCATGACTCAGCTTGTAGAGGCACTATGGATGGAAATATTTAATGGATGTATTTATGAAGCTTATTCTTTATGACTGTGAAGTTTAACTTTTAAATTCTTAGCTCAATCATGTTCATCTTTTTTCAATAGAAGAAATTGAAGCATATTTTTTTTGTATCGCTTTAATTAATGAGTGTAATAAGATCATTTCTTAGTAGGATGAAGATTTAGTATGCAAAATAAATATCATCTTTCATTTGAAAGATTAGAATACACTCAAGCGGAGATTAGATCGTAGGATATTGGTTGAGATGCACTAATTAGAATAAATGATATTGGTATACTTCAAGCTGCTGATTTTTCTCTATGATTCATGATAAGTAATTTTTTAAAATTATGTTTTTTTAATGAAGGCAAAATTGTCAATGATGAGTTTATGGGGCTACTAATGATTACCCGACCACTGAGTGTGTTAACTCTATTGAGTGATGATCATATATTTATTTTATTTGATAATTTTGAGGATGATAATGATAGTTATTTTATTTTAATGAATTTTCTATATTTTGAAAGTAATACTGATATTAGGAAGGCATGTGACAACTTTAAGTGGTTAATGAGTGCTTGACTGATAAAACACTTTCTTATTAATTTTTTAAACTTTAAAAAGTTTCTTTTATGGTATTTTACTCTATCTTGTGAAGTCTTCAATAATCCCAATAAAATGGGATACATATCACACAATTTTATTTATTTGGATATCTAAAAGCTAAATTTTCATATTTAAATTATAATATTTTGATGTCATAAAGCTATGCATGAAAGATTTATTTCACCTTTATCAAGTAATAGTGACATTCCTGGTATGATTTTAAAAATTTGAGTATTATTTATATAAATATGAAAGTTTAGGTGTTGAATATGTGAATATTTATAAAAATTGTATGCTATGCAAGTAAATGCTATTTTAAAAAACTATATTTTATAATAATAAGTTATTAAAGATAAAAACATGTCCATGACATGTAGTGTCTTATTTTTTTTTTCATGTATGCTGGATCTTTGTGTTGCTATTGCGTCATATTCTTGTTTTCTGTCTTGTGTCTGTGATTTATAGCTAAAATGTAATATGAATAGAAGACTAATAGAAATTTGCATTTTTTTTTCATATTAGGCTATTTAATTTTTGCTCCTATTTATTAATGTAACATCTAATTTTCAAATCAAGATCATTCACTTTAATCTAAACCATAAAATTATTTGATGCCTAATTTCGTAGAATGTAAGATAACTTGATCTTGCATCAAAAGTGCTTATGTAATATCTCAATGCTATGGTAGTTTACATCAATTCTAGAGGCCTTTCTGTGATGCATGGCATATGCCTGAAGGCATTTTGAGGGCTCAACTTCAAGAGATGCCATTGAAATAACAAAATATTTGAGATAGCATGTATGACATTAACATTAAAACAAGATAATAAAAAGTCAATGTAAGATCATAAAAGTTCTATAAGCACTAAATAATAAGCATGAAATCCTAAATAAACTATTAAGCCAAAACTCGAGTCAAAATAAATAAGTATCTTCTAATCAAAATTATCACAATTTAAAATAAACAATAAGTTTAAAATCATAATTTTTTTATTCAAATGTCTGTCACACTCCTATACTTGCACAATTTTTATTAGAATCATCGTTGTAATTAATTCCTTTTTTATCCTATTTTTTATCAACGTCCTCCCAATCTTTTAGTCATCTACAGTCTAAAACTATCTTCTTCACTAATAGACATATAATTCAAGTTGATTGTTATTTAGAATAATGACTATATTGATGATTCAAATTTCCTACTTGCTCGCCCACCTTCTTGCCTCTGAAATCCTCTGTCTCCTCTCCCTCTATCCCAATTGGAGTCTTGGCTTCCCACTCATATGCTAATATAAATCCTCAACCATTAGTGCCAACAAAAAATTTACGGGTTATTTACATGCATACCATACAATTCTTATAGATTTACATATCTAATACCTAAATTATTATATTTACATGCAGAGAACTTGTATATATATATATATATATAATATTACATAAAAATACATTTATTATTAACTTTTTAAAAGTGAAACATATCTTTTTATGCATAGGTTATAAAACCAAAGTTTTGTAAATGTAAATCTCAAACTTTAGCTGTTAGATATGTAAATACATAATTATAGTGGCATGCGTGTAAATTTCTCAAAATTTAATAGTACCAATTATCTTCAGTGGTCTATGCCCTTTCATTTCTTAATTTCATGGCAAGTTTCATCACCTTGGTTTCTCTTCTCCACATTGCAATAACACTATTAAGTTTTCTAAGTGGCAAGTGTCTGCTATGGCATCTTTATCTGATTACTCAATAATCTTGAATCATCTATTGCCCCAACAATCATGTCTTAGAATTTTGCCAAAAAGATGTGGGGTTTTGTTTGCTTTTGTATTTTTTTTAAATTAGTAATCTCTTGAGTCTACACTTTGTATTCTTAAATTTTTTTTCTCCTTGGCGAGATGATATGTGGATCCAGGTTTGTTATAGCACATTCAGTGATAAAAGGGCTATATTATTATATTATTGCCCATTTCCTTCTAATTTCATTGTTTAGGTTAAGGATATTGATGAGTCCTTTGTTGCCATATTTATCAATGGCTTGCATCATTTTGTTAGGGCGTGTAATCTCAATTAATGATAGACTCCACTGTCCCTAGTTTTTCCATCATTTTCTCCTGGGTACTTGAATTATAGAGCTCTATATTGTCCAACTTTCTACTTGTAGCCATCATCCTTGATTTTCGGATTGACACAATAGCCATAATACCTTTCCAGGTTGCTCTGATAATTGTCACACCAGCTGTCCTCTTGAACATTAATGGGAGAAAGTCATCTATCCTCCTAAATTTTCAAAATACTTCCACAATCGACATGCCATTGCCTACTTTCTTCGTTGTTTCATAATGTGGATTGATTACCATTCCACATGAATATTATAATTAATTGGTTCGTCAATCTCTATATTGTAGTTAAGCATGTCATGTAAACTTTTGTTATGGTTATGTTGTCTATTGGTACGGTTTTTATTTTAGAGTTGGGTGCCTTTTTCTGATGTCTCTGCTTTATGTTGTTTTTTTTGATGGTCCCCATCTTCTGTCTTTGAAAATTTTTATAGTTATTGATAGTTAACTCACTTTTATCATTGGAAAGCACATTGTACATGTTTTGAGAAAGTATTTTAGTTGTTTTATATGTTTCATGATTATTTGCCAATCTGTCATCTATTCATTGCCTTACAATGACTCATAATTGATTTATAATCTATTTCCCCTTATTTTTTTTTTAGGATCTTCAAATAAAATAAAAAAAAAAATGATTGGTAGTGTTGAAGCTGATTGGGTCTAATACTTCTTGACTGATTCTCTTTTTGCCTTCTCTTTCTCTATTTCTCCATTTTAGTGACGTTGTTGGTTGTGTCATTATCCTCTCAACTAAAGGATTTTTTACATGTTTATATATTTATTTCCACATTTAACTCATGCTTGTCCTACCATTACCTCTTCCTTTTGAATTAGCTTGGCATTTGCAATCCTTCTCTTAATTGACTCAACTATTTGATAACTTCTATTGATGATTGTTTACAGGTTGATTTAGTTTACTTATTGAAATGTCAGTTAGAGGTCTTTCATGCATTTTTTATTTTTTATCAAAAAATATTTTTTTTTTGCACTTTAATTATAATTTTGTGAACTGATAATCCATTAGAATTCATCTATTCTAAGTTTTACATTTTCTGTTCTTAGCAATAATGTTATTCATCAAAATTATTCTATGTACATATCTCAATAGAATGGTATTGCTAAATATAGAAACTGCAATCTTCTTGATATTGCAAGTATAATAGTGTTTTATATGAATGGCCCTTGTCATTTTTTAAGTGGTGGGAGTGAATTTTTTTTTATTTCCTCGTTTCTATCAAAATTTGACAAACATACTTTATGTTGGGAAAGTACAATCACGTATCATTTTCTTTTTCTACTACTAATTGTTGTTCTCTTCCCCTTGGAGTTAGCCCATTCAAATATTTGGAGCCCTATTCCTATTCTCACGCATCTAGTCTTATGTTTTTTTTTTAGTTCTTATTTTTTTGTTTCAATTGATTACTGTTTGCAGATCGTTTGGACTTAGTTGTTAAATATTCAACCAGATGTTCTTAATGCTTTTTACACTTCTATCAAAATAAATAAATAAAGATTCAGTTTCAAAATTTTATGCATTGATAATATTCTAGAATTTATACAATCTAAGATATCTTGACAAAATATTTTTGAATTCACAAAATGTCATTTGATGTTGCAAGGCCAAGGATATATATGTCATTTGAATGCTCCTCGTTAGATTTATGGGGATATAGTTTTGATTGCTTTCCATCTCATCATTTGCATCCCTGGTCAATTATCTTTCACTCATATCAATCTTTATCTCAGTGAAGGTATTTGTCCTCTTACACCTGCAATCTCTGGTTGCATCGGCTTCTTCAAAGTGTTTGTATATGTCAATAAAATCTTATTGCTAGTGATTATAAATGCATCTTTGAGGTAAAACATTATTTGGAATTGTTTTATCACTAAAGAGGAGATCCAATTATTTTGTCTGTGTCGCACCTTGGGTCCGAAAGGCGGTACACCCTGACAAAAATGGGACGCGGTGAAAGAATGTTAACTATTTTAGTATTATCAGAAGTAAAGATATACAAAAGTAATA
>NW_018164571.1:487027-503754 GCF_001263595.1 Phalaenopsis equestris
GTAGGGAAAAGAGGTGATACCAAAAAACCTTAATTATTATGTGCCAGAAAAAAGTATTATCAATTCTGTGTTTCTGAGTCAAAAATTATTTCAGTCTGCATGAGTCTCAATTCTAAAAAAAATTACCTTTTTTTCCCTTTGGCTATAGACCTACCTAAAAAGGCTATTGTATTCTCTCTATTTATCTTCTTTAATTTTATTTTTGCCATTTAGAAGGGTATCTATACAACTTAATCATGACAAGTTCAGTCTAACAATAATAGTTATGGCATTCCTTATTTGCTTGATCGCTTCAGAGTGATTTGTATTTCTGTTGTGGCATGTTACAGTCCAGCAAGACATGTTAGAGAGAGAAATTGCTCGCTTGCGGTCTCTCTTTCATCAGCAGCAGCAGAAGCTGCCCCAAGAGGCCGCTCCTTCCCACAGTCGAAGTAGGAGCAGAGATCTCGATTCTCAGTTTGCCAATCTGTCAATAAAACACACAGAGGGAAACTCCGGAAGAGACCCAGCCTCTGGTTTTAACATATAATTGCCGCCTTCCCTCCGGTGGCTGTACCTCAATCTCTCACCGGTGTTTTTCACATAACAAGCGTGAATAGTTACCACCGGATCCAAGGTAAATAACTTGAGGGGATTCTATTTTATTTTTCCTTCGAATTTTTTCTTTGAGAAAGCGTCAAAATGATCACTCGACTCTTTGTAGGGGGTCATTTTAGTCCTAGAGTCTATAAAAAATGCCAAACATTTTTAATATGGGCCACAATAGTCCTTTCTGGGGACGCTATTTTAGTTCATATTAAAGGTGTCTGGGAACTAATTTAGTATTTTTATAAGTTTTGGGACTAAAATGACTCAATATAAATAGTCATGGGATTATTTTGGCACACATTGTGCACCTGCGATCGGATTCAGCTCACGCCCACTTGTCAATTCTCGACTTGTCGGAGGTGTTAGTTTCTTCCTGTAATCTTTGTTTCTAACTACTTGCCTCAGTTGCGCTGTATTTTGACGGAAATTATAATTTTAATGTTAGTTCTATTATATTATGTTCGATGAATTTTTTTTGTTTGACGGTGTTGGCTTTTCATGGCCATGACCATATGGTAGTTGATCTATGAGCAGGCTGAAGTATTTTCATGGTGGAGCCATGTTATTTGATGGTTATGAATAAGTGTCTCTGCAATCAATTTTGGCATCGCTGTTCTTCTTTTCTTAAAAGTTTATCATGTTTCAGCATGCGCAACAGGAAAGAGTTCTTTGAGATGGTCTTCACTCTGTGGTCTTCTGATTAAGGGGAGGTCAAGTTTCAAATCATTTTGAAATAAATTTTATGTTCTGGCATGTTTTTTCCAGATATAACAGGATTAAAATATAAAAAAAAATATTTTAGCTGGAACGTTGGGATCTTTTTTTATTTTTCTGTGGTGCATTTCCAGACATAGCACACAATTCTAATGTATATCTCACACCTAAACTCTCATATTTATGTACATTGCACTTTGAAATTACCAGAACATAAAATTTATTTGATAAAATGAGGAAAAAAAAACTGTTTTAATTGATTAAATTAGATTTTGTAATATCTAATCCAATGCTTAAAATGTCTAATTGTCAAGAATATAGACATTTACAATTATCTCATCCTGGTATGCGTACCCTTTTAAGCCCTGATTTAGTTCAAATTCCAAGCATCTTCAAGTAATTTTTTCTAAAATTTATAAGCATCTTAACCTATAGGCAAAACTAATTATGAAAATCATATAATAACTGTAGGATGACAAAACTTCAATTCTATCTCTTCTTTGTTGTAGTTCGTGCATGCGTTTGTTAATTGTTGTTTTAATTGAATAGGAAATTATTAGATGATGTCAAAATTGGTACTCGTTTCTCTTAATGGTCCATTTTATGTATTCTACATATCATGCTTGCATTACTTCACATGAAATGTTTTCACCATTGTTGGCAGTGTATTGCATAGGTTGAAGGACTGATTAAATATGAAGGATTTTTTTTTTTTTTTCTGTAATGTTGGTTTGCTGTTAATGGAAATGCATTAGTTTTTTTGGAAATGCATTAACAAAATTATAAAAATAATTGCATCGGTACATAAAATATGTTAGGACTTTAAATTTTTCTATTACATTAATTGTAAGTCTTTCCTTTATACATAATATCAAAATAATAAAAATTATAAAAATAACAAGTAATGTTATAATGATGTTTATTTTCATTAATCAATATTTCAAAATAATTTTTTATGTATAATATTTTTTATGATTTAGGATTTGTTTGGGCCAGCTGTAGATTATTTATAATATGCTGATAAACATATTATCCTGACAATCTGATAATCTGTAGATTATCATGATAAACTAGTTTGTTGTTTGGGGGTGCTTATTCAGAACAATTTATTGACAGCTATTACTGGATAAATGATAATTATGCCCCTGTTTAGTTGAGTTGTTTGCAGCAGAACTGTATGAGTACAGAAAAAGATAAAACAAAAACCTCAAATCAATAAAAATGTGGGATCTTTCCAAATTAAAAATGCAGGTTAATGATGTTGATGCTCTTCTTATTTCTATTATCCTTATTAATAATGGTAAGGAACAAGTTAAAGTCAAGAATATTATGGGAAAATCTATTTCTTACACCTTTGTTAAGTCCTTTAAGCACTCTAGAGGCTTAATTTTACATTGGATTTGGAATTCTTTAGTGAAACCTTCACCTTTTTTTTTTATGTTGGCAGCTTCTTCATAGAATTATTCATACTGAGAATATTTTTGAGCTTAAAGGGATAAAGGTGGTTTCTAGATGCTCTCTTTGTAAGATGAAGTGAAGATCGAGCATTTTTTTTCCAATTTTTCTTTTACTAAGAAAATTTGGAATATGATTTTTTCTTTGTTAAATGTTCAGTTGAATTGGAATTTTGTTTTAAGTATTAGTGATTTGATGAATTTTTTGAGACGCAAAGGTGGTAAGTTCTATACTTTGTTTCAATTATTGTTCCTTGGTTTCCTTGGACAGTAAGTAATAAAATTAGGCATTATGATAAGGTTATTTCTGAAATTACCTGTTATAATTCTATTAAATGCTATATTGGTAAAATACTAAAGTTTCATAAATTCAAATTTCCCATTAATAAGAACCTGTTGAACCTTTTTCAATGTTCTTAAATTCAAATTTCCCATTAATAAGAACCTGTTGAACATTTTTCATTTGTTTAATGTTCTCATTGTTAGTAAAGATAAGGTGCATTCTAATATTATTGTTTGACATAAACTGAATAAAGAGGTTGTTAAATTTAATACGGATGGAAATTGGAAAAGAGCTTTAATGGACGGTGGTTCTGCAAGTATCGGTGGAGTGTGTAGGAATCATTTTGGTAATTGCTTATGTTGGTTTTTTGAACATTCTTTTACGGCTAATCCTGTTATGGCGGAGGTGGATGGGATATTAACTACTATAAAATTAGTCATTAGCTATTGCTGGAATAAAATTATAATTGTGATGGATTCATCGTTCTCTGGAATATTTATAATTATCTTAAGGAGTATTCTTGATTTATCAATAATTATATGAAGTATTTTTGATTGTCAAAGTATTTTGTAGGTGCAGTGATCCTTTATTCATCGTAATGATAATCAATGTGCAGATTGGGAGTCTAATCAATGTTTGGATTAGCATAAAGTTATAGTTTCCAACAAGATTCCAACTCATGATGATTGTTTGGATCTTCTTTCAACCGTGTAAATAAGTGATTGTTTTTTATTTTGTTTGTGTGATTGGCCTTAGGCTCTTAGGTTTATTTTTTTTCCTTGAGTTGTAGTATGGTGGAGTGTAGTGGAACTTTTGGCCACCTTGATGTAAAATTAATATTAGAGCAATAAAATTTCCTATGGAATTATTAAAAAAAAATAATGCATACCCTAATGTAAGTTGATGATAACATTGTTAATAGTTGACAAAGCAATTACCATAATTTCATTCAGTTTTTGGGTTTTCTATTTTCTTGCATTGGTTGTTTGTTCCTTTAATTTTTTTTTCTGTCTTTTATTTTTCACAATCCTCTTATTAGGATTTCCTTGTTTTTTACTTATGATTTTATTCATCAAAGCTTTTTTTATAATTGCACTCATCATATAAATATAGTCAACCAATGTAAAATGCCAATTCAAAATAAGTTTCTTTATATGCCAATTCAAAATGTATAGGCATTTTAGACTCTTTTTTGTATTTCTATGAAATTGTAAATTTTCTCACACCATGTCCTACACATTGTCATGACACTCTTATTCTTAATTGGTGAACTTTATAGTAGTGCTAGTTGTTTGTTTATGAGCGCTTTAAAGAAGCATTCTAACATGGTGTTAAGGGAGCAATTTTTTTTTATTGAATTGTTGATACTCTTGCAAATATTTTCTACAGGTTGTTACTGTTAACTACTTTTGTTTGTTAGTTTTTCATTTTACATCTCTTATAAAGATGGTAGCATTATTTCAAGATAATGAAGATCCGTCATCTAATTTAGATGAGTTTTGGGATGACACAGACTGGTTAAATTAAAAATGATTTAGTGTGGTTATTATGGTCGTATTGAGTATTGCATTTTTATTGTTACATGAGATAGAAGGGAAAAGTAAAACTACAAACTTGAATGGATTATAAAACACATACATATATGATTAGTTAATATTTTAGCTTTGATTTTGATTGCATTGTTAAGCTGTGTGAGGATAAGGTCATTCTATAATAGATTTGCTTATAGCCATATTTAATGTAGGGATTGAGTAAGTCGTGTTGCTAAAGATGTTTGCATATAGTATACTAGGATGAATATTTAGAAAAAAAGAAGACATTTATTGGCTATGAGGATGCATAACTTATTCAATCATGTTTTTTTAAGTAAGAATTATTTTTAAAATAATATATAAGGCTAATGCTTTTTAGTTAATTTTGTTGCAAATTTTTTAAAAGATGTTGGTTATTTGATTAATAAAAAATTATATAGAGTTAAAGAAGCAATAAGGTGAGGGATATGCCACTTAAGAGTATGCTGAGGTTAAAATTTCGTACTCTATTTGGGAATCAACAAATTTACTTGAATTATAATGAGTCCTCAAATTTTATATTTATTAACATAGATACATCACAAATTAATGATGTCAAGTGGTTACTAAAGAATTTTATGTAGGAATGACAAGTTGAGTAGCATCGTCAAGTTTCAAGAAATCTGGCTAACAAGAAAATAATAATATGTTTGCCTTTAATTAATTTTTTGTGAGTATATCATGATGGTTCATAGTATAACTGAAATTGATAATGCAACAAGAGTTTATGAGGAAAGGAAAATGATATGATAAATGAAAATCTATCGAATAACCAATTAATAAGTAAGTCCTTTATTTACCAAGTATTTTTGACTTTTTTTGTGGAGGAAACTGATAGAATATTAAAAAATCTATCGAATAAACTAATAATAATTTACCTTTTCCTTTTTATTTCTAGATTTGGGGAATGAAAGGTTGGATGGATTAATCATTTTGACATTTAGTATATACTTAGATTGTGGGTTATACCTATCATAATTGTATATACATTTTGAAACCATGATATATTTTAGACTTATAATAATATTAAGTTTATTCTTAAGTTTTTGTTGATTTTAGTCTTGATATAAGTATTTATATTTATGATCAAAGATGTGAAAATAATTCATTATTTTGAATATTTTGATTTGTTTACTTTAATATTCCTAAAGAAAGAAAAGACTATTTTTTTTCAAATACTATTTCAAACACTATCTTTTTAATGTTGTACCACTTTGGCTATAATGTTGCCAATTATAGTTCAATGACAAATTTCACTCTACACCAAACTAAATAGAGAAGGTAAGTTATATGCATTTAGTTTGCTAACAATTCCTTTGAATATGAGAAAAATACTCCCCAAAAAACTATTTGACAATGAATTTAAGTCGCATTTAAATAAAATATTGACAAACAGAAGGAAATAGCAACTTTTAAATCCATGAAGTAGTAAATCTAATTTTTTTTTCAAAATTTTCTCAAATTGGTCTTAAATCCCGATATTTGCAAAATTTAGAAAGCTCAAATTCATAGGATTTAAAAAAAATCGTTATCAAATATCCGCCGTGTTATAGTAGAGTTGATAAATACTCGAACATCTCCAATCCTTTAATTAGTTGCATAATGAAAAAAATCATGTGCTAAAGCAATTGTAGCAAAAACAACAAATCATCCATCGTCAAAACTAACCGTGTCCATATTTTGAGATAAGGAGAGGAAATAGAGAGCCAACAGCAAGCCCAATCTTTATACTAAAAGAAGCTATAAAAAATTTCAATACAAAATAATCTCAAAGAATATATGAAAACTATAATAAACTATAAAGTTAGTAAAAAAAAAAATTATATTTAGAATCTAAGATATTTTAATGGTTAATATATTGCGAATGAATAATAATTTATGTTTTTTTTTATAAGTTTCATGTTTTTACTTTATCATTTTAGATATTAGACAATACATCAAATACTAAAATGCATTATATTTTTTGGGGGTTTTTACCTACACAATCCTTTAAATTTTAATATTTGTTAACAGCACCCAATTTTTGTTATTCACCTACAAAGCACCCAAAAAACTTGTGTCAAAATTCACTGTCATGCTGAAACTAGCCGCCGAGGAGTTCAAATTTCCTGATCAATGAAGTGCAAGTATGAGTTGAAACATGTTTGTTTTCCTTTATTTTAAACAATTTAAATTTTCCTGAGTTTGCATTGCATTATCATGAAACTTTCCTTTGGGTGCGAAAATGAGATGTAAGTTGCATTTGCAAGCGCATTTTGTTTTGGTAAATTTGATGCACTCTTACTGAAATTTGCGGTGTCTTTCTGAACTTCTTGTACATGTTTATGTAGAATTGCTTTTGATGTGTTCTTCTTAGTGTAATTCAGAATGCTAAGAATAATCATCCTCATGAGGGCATTCAGCCGTGATTAAGTGGAATCATTTTGCACTTGACTTTAAAAGGAGATGTTTTTCCCAATATTTTTTTTTATCTGTATTTGCCACAGCAATGCTTATACTATTTTTTTCTCTAATGTATTTATGCTAACTGCTGTACCTTAAACTTACCCCTTTGTCACCATTAGTCAATCAGAAGCCAATCAATGTATGGCGAATTGAATTTAGTAAAACTTAGTGTTTTTGCTTATGATTTATTGGCGAATTTAATATTCAAGCTTGAAAGTCGTCCGACTTTGTAAAAATTATTCTGACTAATTTACAATGTGTGATGTTCATCAGCTATAAAAGTGAGAATTGTGGAACAAGATTTTATGAACGTCCAATAAATCGTTCAGCGCATGACTGTAAATATTTTAAATGGGTTGATAAAATGGATGATGAATCATTTGATCGAGAAGATTTTGAAAGAGACTCAACGGAGGAGATGAAGAGTAAAAAATGAGGATTTTATTTTCCTTATGAAAATTATAATTACACTACTTTTTTTTTGTCATTGCTATGTATTTGTTATTATTTGTGTTATTTTTATTTAGATGAGTTTGATGTATTAAGAAGTATGAATGATGTAATCCAAAGTGCATCAGAAATATAAGTTTTGTTTTTGTTTAGGGATGTATCTTTTTGTTGTCTATATGACAAACAAATTGAACTCCTTTAATGCAACCTATGTTAATGTTATTGTTGATGGTTCTACCACTGTCACTAATGATCTTGTTCCGTTAACAAATTTGTTACATTTTGGTTTGATGCAGACAAGATGAAAGAAAAGTAATCAATGCTATTTCATATGACAAACAAATTGAACTCCTTTAATGCAACCTTTGTTAATGTTATTGTTGATGGTTCTACTACTGATACTAATGATCTTGTTCCGTTAACCAATTTGTTACATTTTGGTTTGATGCAGACAAGATAAAAGAAAAGTAATCAATGCTATTTGAACACTTAAGTTTAAGCCATTTATGAGTGCAAAAACTTAAAACACCTCAGAATGTTTAACCATTGCTTACTTAATAAAAGTGATATATAGCTAAACTTGGGCAGTTTGTTTGTAAATGCCTGCTATTTGAACACTTAAGTTTAAGCCATTTATGAGTGCAAAAACTTAAAACACCTCAGAATGTTTAACCATTGCTTACTTAATAAAAGTGATATATAGCTAGACTTGGGCAGTTTGTTTGTAAATGCCCCAATTGGGTGGTATGTTTGTAAATGCCTCAATTCAAGTCTCTTAAAGTTGGAAACTATTTACAACCCTTTATGAAAAGAACATACCACAAATCATTAATTATTACTAACTTATTAAATCTGAAATACACCATTTTATGCATAGGTCCGCGACACCAAAATAAAATAAATGCAAATAACAAACTTTAGGTGTTAGTAATGTATATACAGAGATTTGTGTGGTATATATGTAAATTTTTCTAAGAAGAAATGAACAAAAATTCTTAAAGTAATATTTCTTGAACTTTTCTGTTACAAATTACAACCAAAACCAACATTCTTTCAATCTTCTTATAAGTTTTGACCAGGAATCAGTAAATCATGTATATATGTAAATTTTTCTAAGAAGAAATGAACAATAATTCTTAAACTAGTATTTCTTGAACTCTTTCTATTACAAATTACAACCAAAACCACCATTTTTTCAATCTTCTAATAAGTTTTGACCAGGAATCAGTAAATCATGTACTAGTTGTTGGTAATTAATATTTGCATTGAAAAATATGTTTCCTTCTCACATAAACAATTAATAATAAAAACATACATAATGAATCAAAGCAACATACAAGAGAACTAGAGCTTAAAGTCTCAACAGGTAACAGAAGCAGGAATACATCCCTAAAAAGGCCATTCAAATGCAAATAAAGTAGTGAAATCTCATGTAATTCCTTTATCAACTTAAATGTAATATCAAGTGGTGTAAATTGAGCCAAATTGTATTTGCACCCCACACCAAGAACAGAAGCAGGAATACATCCCTAAAAAGGCCATTCAAATGCAAATAAAGTAGTGAAATCCTACTCATGTAATTCCTTAATCAACTTAAATGTAATATCAAGTGTTGTAAATAGTGCCAAATTGTATTTGCACCCCACACCAAGATATCATGTAGTTGTCATATTTAAAAAAATGGATAAAAGAGAAGACAACCTCACCCTCTCAACATCAAGGAGTCTATAATAGACAAATTCAATTTACACCAACTAAAATCATGAATCCTGAGGTTGAAACTCGATTTGCACTTCTCAAATTTTCAAGAAAGAGATCACAAACTTGCAATATATAAAAATAAGACATGTTCCTTTTTAAAAGAACAAGCCCATCTCAATACATGAAAATTAGTCACCTCCTGGTGGCGCTAGATTTTTGGTACCTAAGTTTATAGGATTAATAGCCATCCGGCAGGCAACCACCATAAAAAATATTACTGTCATAAGCTTGTATTTAAGAAAATGGTTGTTGTTGTGATACAAAAATTAATCAGACCAATAAATCTCTTTGATCTCAGGAGCTGAATCAAATCATGCTCAAGTCTCGGCATCCAATTTGTTGATCAATAGACAAAAATCCTTCAGCTTTTTGTAAAACACGTTATGAACTATTTTAACAATGTTATATAAGGAAAATTGAATTGAAATAAGGAAATTAAATCTAATTATTGCCATAGACTTTTTGACTTCCGAAGCAAAACAATAATAGGTGCTATTGATTATTGAGAAAATTATATTAAACTAATATGGATGCATAAAGATCCAGTTCAAGCTTTAATCAACTTAAAATGGTGAGAAACACATTTGGATTCCTATAGCTATCCATAGAAAGATGAGGAACATTTGGAAGGGCGTCTTAACTTCTTTCAACTTTTGGAATGTAAGAGACATCAGCTATTGTAGGTTTGGTTGAAAGAAAATATTTAGTAGTCACTACCTTTCTCTTCAATGGTTTTGAAATATCTTCTTAAAAGCATGTAGATCCATAGAAGGATGAATATAAACCATTGAAATTTAACTTTTAACATCAGAACCGTGCATATTCAATGTCTCACTACAATATGATAATAAGGATAATATAAGAAGTTATAATAACAGTAACAATTATCACCTTTTTCATTCATAGATTGAATGAACCCATCTCTTTAGGTGATGTGTCATATAGGTGATAATGTAGCTTGAATTTATGTTCTCTAAGACAAAGATAAATAGACTCAATCTCTTTCTTCAATACATGTAAAGTCAGCGTGTGTTTTTAACTTTAACAGTTCTTTGTTTCCTACTATCATGTCTCTTTCTCGCTTGATTTTTTATTTGGGCCTAATATCCACCATATTTAAACATGATAAACATATTTTATTTTTACAGAACCCCATAATGAATTTTATTAATATCAAAAAATTATATAAAAGGCCGACTGGTAGTTGCACTACACCCAAAGTACAATACACACAAGTAAAAACCTAGGAACTGCCACTGAAATAAAACTCACACAACAATCACAAAAAAAAAAAAAATGAATAACTTTATTAAAAGGCAAATTTAATCTATCACCTTGAATAAGAAACAAAAGTTTATTAGACACAACGACAACCTGATTAGAACTGCCCCATCTAGCAGCCTATTTAGCCTGTTTATTGCCTTCTCTATGAACATGAGACCAAGTCATGAGTAAAAAAGAATTTAAAGCAAAATTCTTCTTCATATGCACAATAATATTCCGCAGGTAAACCTCCTTTAAAGCACAAAATTTTAACATTAACATAGAATCAATTACCTCATAAATACGTTTCCAATCGCAATTCTTAGCCAAAACCAAAGCTTTAATAATAACTTCTTCTTCTGTGATTGAAAGAGATATATGAATCAAAGGAGCAGCAAACCAAGCCACACAATTACCAGCATTATCTATACAAACCCCTCCAATGCCAGCCTTTTTAGCTTTTTAACAGCCATCAACATTAATCTTAATAATATGCAACTCCGGCCTTCTCCGATAAACCAAACTAGCATGAGTCTTCAACTTAACAGGCATAGGAAGTTCCAACTTAATAAATAACTTCAAAATTGATTTATTAACTGGTTTCTTAAATTTCCCAAATTTAAGAATTTTAAAGATAAAGTTAATAATCAATTTGAAAGTATAAGAGATATCAACACCCTTCTCAATGTATTTAACCTCATTTCTAGCCATACGTATAAACAAGAACACAATAATAGAAATATTAACAAAAAAACCGACCACCAAAACTGTTCCAACCTGAATGTAACCATCAATAGTATTCACCAACCTCCTCTCCAAACTCCTGTTAAATAAACTTAGAATACGGTTCCAAATTACCATAACAAAGTTACAAGGAAAATATGCTCTATGATTTCCACTTGTTGAGCATATATATGTTCTTATCTTCCATTAAAGTCATACCCAAAAAATATGAGACCTGCAATAGTTATCAAGTATTCTCTCTCCAATCTGCATATATATAAGAAAAAGAGCATATTAGTGCTAATAAATAAAAATTATGTGCTTGCTATGTAAGTTTCCCACATGAAAATTTGACAAAAAAAAAAAAAGGGAAGAAAAAGTGTATTAGATTTGACAACAACAATGTATCAAGTATTATATATACATTGTTAATCACTTTTTTGAACATATATATAATTTGAATTATATCAAACAACACTTAAAAATCTCTTAATATCTTCCCAATTTACACCTCCTTCGAGGAAGAATTTTAAGTGCAAGAAAGTGGCTATTAAATTGTCCAAATAGATTCTCACGAACATCTTGCAAAAATTTATGATAGTAAAATTGTAATTAGAATTCCAATATAACTCCATATAATATAGTTGACTATCAAAGCATCCAGCCATTATGCCCCATGCTTTGAATTTATAAGTGGTAGTGATGGAAAGAGGAGAGTTCAAGTTTGAACTCGCAGTGCCCCTGACTCGAGTTACGCCAGTGTCTGTGAACAAATTTCAACAACTGCAATTATTCTTGTTAATTGCATGATAGCTAAGACAATAAACAGCACGAAGGATACTGCGATTCGAGCATTCACTTAGTCATCTATTACGCTTTAACTAAAAACTACATAATCATATGCAAAGCTCTTCAAATTCTAGCAAGAACACGATGTACGAGAGGCAAATTATGTAAAAAGGTGAAGACAAAGAAATTTGGTTCAAAATCATGAATTGTACATGAAAATCCGTTTTTCCAAATATAAAAAATTAGGAAATAAAATGCATCTGCAGCTTGGGCTTGGCAGCAAACTTGCACATAGCGATCAATGCCAATCAGGAAACCTTGAGGGTGTGTTAGCGTCGGGAGCGAATCCAGAAAGGTGCGTAATGTAGGAATGTCACTGAGGGCGTTTTGTAGGAATGTCGCCGAGTGTGTAATGTAGGTGCAGAGAAAAAATTAACGCGGTAAAAACCCTTTTATGGGAGAGTTTCATGGTCTTTTAGGATCGATCCAGAAAGGTAAGTCGGCAGGAGCCGATTATCTGAAAGTAAGGAATAAGTAAAGCGGTGCAAGGAGACTTGCCTGGGGCAGATTGAGAAGGCGGGAGCATGATTGGACACAGGATGCTTTACCTCAATGTAGTCTGCGGTTTCATGGAGTACAGGTTCGCTAGGTGTGTCCAGAGCGATTCTATGGCGTGAATGAAATAGTATCACTGTGCGGAGACTCCCCGCGCAATCGACGGGTGAACGCGAGCGAATTGGAGAAAAGAAAGGCCGTGCCCTCGTTTTTAATGCTCTATAGGTGACCTCGTTGTGCGGGTAACCATTAAAGTGCTGTACACGTAAAAACCTCGATTTTTTACCATCAAGAGAGAAAAAAAAAGGAAAATTTACAAACGTTTCATTCAATTATTACGTATTTACATATATCCTAAACTTAAAATTTTACACATATTCCACCTTATAGGTATAAAAATGTTTATTTCACCTTTAAAATTAATGTTTTTCTAATGTGAATCGTGGTACAAAAAAAGTTTTGAAGTGTTACATACGTTTTAATTACACAAGAATTGGGTGGCATGTATGTAAATGCTTATTAGTAAAAAATAATTGTAGAAAATTTATGATAGTAAAGTAATAGATTATCGTTTTAGCGGTGAATGAGAATTCAACATACACTCAGATAAAAGAAAACAATTAATAGTGACCCCAGAAGTTTTTATGTGGAAAACCATTAAAAAGAAAAAAAATAATGGGGTCTTACCTAACTGTAAAAATTTACTATAAGTTGATGATCACAAAGACAATTTATCCCACATTCGAAAAATGTTACAAAGCTTCTCAATTAAAACGTCGACGTGCGAATGAACTTATTGTAAGAAGTGGGCAGCGACTGATGACGATCGATGGATGCTAACAGGTGGTCGTCGACGGTGATCGAGGGCGGTCGATGATGGTTAAAGACAGTTGACAGTGGTTGACGGCGGTCGACCGTGCTTGATGGTGACCAACGATGGTTAGCGGTAATCCACGACGGTCAGCAGTGGTCGGCGGTGATCGATGGCGGTCAACGGTTGTCAAAGACAGTGGCAGGAGCAGTGTTAAACTTCAGCTCCTTCTGAAAGCTTCAAGTTATTTATCAAGCCTCAAGCTCTCCTTTCCCTCATGGGAGGGGTGAAACTCTATTTATAGTTTTCTGGGTGTAATTAATGCAAGAATATAAACTACTTTGGTCGGATGGTCTGGAGAGCTTCCTTCGATCAGATAGCATTTGAGTGCTTTAACGATGTCAGAATTTAGCAATGTTTGGCTCGCTTGATTCATCTTCTTTGGAAGCTCGATTTGACTATATAGACTTGCTTGATTCACCATTTGTTTGACTTTCTAAATATTTCTAAAAAACATTCAAGAATGATTTAATGACTCGATGCAACTTGATTTGACTCAGATTGGACTAATTTTAATATTATTGGGTCTGTCTCATTGAGTCAGTCAATTGACTGAAATCGGAATTCCAACTGGTTGACCTTTAATTGAAGTTTGAATATTTCTTGCTCAAAAAATTATCCTAATATTCGTGTCATGCCTCGAGATTCATGTCATACCTAGAGATTCGGGATAAATGTGTTGGTGGCGTATCAACAAGAAATATATATATATATATATATATATAAGAATTATCTTGTACGAGCCAGTTAAATAAAAAGGGTGGAGATTATTCCAGCCATGGTTAGCTTTAAACTGCTCCTTGTTGGCTGCACTTCCTCCATTAGTTTATAATAATTTTTATTTTCTGACAATAAAAAATAAATGATAAATATCGAAAAGCGTAGTATACGATTAGACATTGAAAATTAATTAAAATTTACATCCACTTCCAATTTTCAAATAATTAACATCTTACTAAATTAATTAACAATATCATAATTATACAATTAGTCGTAATATTTAACTAATCATCATTAAATAAAAACATTTTAGATCGTCGACAGCAGGATTCGAACCTGCGCAGGCAGAGCCCAACAGATTTCGAGTCTGTCTCCTTAACCACTCGGACATATCGACAAATTTGTCTAAAGGCTTTTTGGTACGTATTTTATAACATCTTCCTATGTAGTCACATTTATAAATTTGTAGTGCATAAAAGTAGGACCGTCAATTTGGCTCGTTATTCGTGAGCAGCTCGTGTTTGGCACGTTGTTCGTGAACAGCTCGTGTTCAGCTCGTTAAGCAGCTCGTGTTCGGCTCGTTAAGCAGCTCGTGTTCGGCTCGTTTATTAAAACCTAACGATCCGAACACGATCAATAGTTTGTTCGCTCGTGTTCGGCTCGAAAAGAAAAATTATAAAACTTTTTATATAACAATATATTACATATATTATTTATATAATAATATATTATTTATATTTATGTCTAAGTTTAAATCATAACACCTCATGTGATAATATGGTTAGTGTCTTCTTTTATATATATTTGATCCAGGTTCGAATCCCACCCAATTTCGAGCCAAACACGAACACAAATATTTAAATCGAGCCGAACACAAACACATTGTTCACGAGCCGATTTCGAACGAGCCGAACACGAGCCTAGCCGAAGCTCGCTCAAACTTGGCTCGTTTACAGCCCTACATAAAAGTATGCTCAAAAAGAAGAAATAAAAATTGTTTATATAACTGGAAATTCACCTTATGAGAAAATAAATAGGTGTGCAAATTATGTGCAATGAATTTTTTTTTCTTTTTTTTAACTATTTAATAAAATACCATGAGTACAGGCACATTTTTTTTCTGAACGGTGAATTACAAATATAACATTAATGCCAATTAGGGAATAATTTTTTCTGATGGATTGGAGAAAGATTAACAATCAAGCTAATTAATTATGATATTAAATTTGGATAGTTACATGTAGGTGTTATTATGATAATTAATCAACTAATCATTGATCAAATATCAAATTTATTATTAATTATGAACTAACTAATATTTGGAAAGAATATGTTATTATTATTTAAAATAAACTTATTTTTTTAGTAGGTAAATAAGTCGGCAACAAATTTCTGGGATAAGATATTACTTTAATTAGCAGATGATAGAGTTTTTTGGACACTTTAATTAGGATAAATAATAATAATTATTTTTAATCATTTAAAGAATAAAAATATTAATTAGTAATTTAAGAACTTATCAACTAAAAATTATTTTTTATTTGTATTTAATTAAAGTCTAGTTCGATCTGGTTGTTTAGATATACAGGAAATTTTAGTCAAACATACAAATTCTCTTTCATACAATAAAGAAAGGAATAAATAGGCGAATTTACACGTGACTTGTAAACATTTACTTGGATTGAAATTTTTGTACATAAAGATGCTTCATTAAGAGTTGAAATTTATTAATACTAAAAAATGATCTTTGTAGATCTCAAAGCACATATGAAAGTCCCGGATAAAGAGACTGAAATGCCTTTACTCTCCTCTGCAATGTAGGGCTAAATATAAATTTAAGACTGAAATGCCTTTACTCTCATGTCCTCTTTCTTTTCTCTTCCTCTCAATCTCTTTCCCTCAGTTCAACTTTCTATTCTTTGGTCGTGGTCTACCGAAAAGATTTAGATTCAACATTCTTTAAGATGCAGTGAGTGTGAAACGTACTGTTAGCCAAAAGACGAGCAACACAAAATAAATAGAGAGAAAAAAAATACTTCAAGGAGACACTTATAGCAAAAAAGCACGCATGGGGAACTTACGAACAACATATCCACTCCATTTAGTCATCATCACCAACGATCTCTGAGAAGATCCGTAAATCTACAAATAAATTTGGATGCCCACCCCCTCGATTTTTAGATATGGCCGCCTTTGCCAAACTCACTTTTGTAGTGCTAGTTGCTCGTCGGTCGGCCTAACACCCAACAGTGCACTAGTTGTGTCCAATCTGCCGAATTCCATAATATGCCCACTGACTATTTTCTTTGAAATCCAATGTTTAGAGAAGGTGCTACACCCAAAGTTTTAAATCTATAATAATGACTATTACTTCCCTAACCATCCGTAGGGTGGCCACCATCAACACCTCGAGAAAAGTGTTGAAGCCCCTCAAGCAAAAACGTTTTGAAGACTTGAAGACGGACAAATGCACCTTCCCTACTTCATCAAGAAAGAAAACACTGTAGTGTTATATTTTTATTTATGACTCACATTTATTT
>NW_018164572.1:0-430 GCF_001263595.1 Phalaenopsis equestris
TATGTAATAAAATCAGTCTCATACATGTATAATATACTGAGAATGTTTTGATTTATAAATTGAGGGATGGGTATGTAAATCTTCTCTATTCTTATAAGTGTAAAGGAGCCGAGTTTAAGAAATACCATCGTTCCTTTCCTACTTGTTTATATATTGAGTGCAAAATTTTTGTTCGTGTTCGGTTAGTTTGCTTAGTGAGCCGAACGCGAGCTACTCGTGAACAAGGAGTCGTTTTGCCAGCTTCGATCAAGTAGTCGTAGAATGTTAAAGGCAGGGATAAGATTTAAATTTTATTATTTTTATTAAATTATTAATTTAAACATAATTTAATATATATTTTTTGATTTTTTAATTAATAATTTTAATTAATTATAAGTCTTTATAGTCTTGCACTAAATAAAATTATTTATATATAATACTTATTATATTT
>NW_018164572.1:1353-3908 GCF_001263595.1 Phalaenopsis equestris
GGCTTCCGCGCCACTCCGCTGGCTTGCTCCGCTCTTCTGGCTCGCTCCGTTCCGCTCGACCATATTTCTCTTATCTGATATAGGAGTCATACTTAACAAATTAAATTCCCATCATCATAACAAAATACCTACTTTTGGTCATAAATTTTAGATGACTATGTTGCTGGACTTTTGACTATCATTAGGGGCATTTACAAACATACCTCCCACTTCTTATGAATTTAAATATCTAACACCTAAAGTTTAACTTTTACATTTATACCTCTTAAATCTTTCGTATCATATAAAAATATTACCGTTTTAACTTTTAAAATGTGAAATGCATGACTTTTTTATGCATATATAACATGATATGGATGTATGCGAAAATTAAAATTTAGTTATTAAATTTGTAAATACAAAAGAATTTGCGGAACCAAAATTTAAACTAATCCAGGGTGAAATAAAAAATCAACAAAAAGAAATCCAAAATAATTTTTTTAAAACCAAAATAAACAAATATATAAAATGAAATAAAAATAGTCATGAAAAAATGATAAAATAAAATAAAAACTTTTTTTTTATTTTTGTTATTTTGAATGTGCGGCTTAAATTATGTCATTTTATTTCATAATGTTTTCATAACAATCTTCCTAACATAAAATGTATGCTCATTTATTGCTGTCCAAGCTAGTAGCATCAATATCACTCTAATAAAATGATCAATAAAATGAGATAAAATTAATTTTCTTATGACAAAATTTTTATAATGAAAGCAATCATATATGTAATATGTATATCTAATTTGCCACGAAATAATTTCAACCTCTGAAATAGGAATATTGTCAATCTTTTCTTAAATTTCGGAGAAGTTTTTTTGGTAGTTGATGTATAGTGATATTAAATGCATCATATTTAAGATGTCTTGTCCTTCTTTGTAATTATTGATAAATATTATCTAAAATGTTTTACTTAAGATACAAAATAATAATAAAATTAAATGAAGTTATGATTAGGTCATAAGCTCTATTAGCTTCACTTCTTTAACTTGATGAATTTCATTCTTTAGTAGTTCTTCTAGACTAATACATATTACATTATACATCTCAACCACGGAAAAATATTACATTTGAACTCCTAAAGTAGAGTTACATTCGGAGTCCAACGAAATGACGCCACGTGGAGGTGACAGAAAAAAAAATCATTTTAACAGAGGGGAATATTCCCTCCGTGTTATTCCGCATTATTCAGGTGTTATTGTGATATTCATGTGTTATTGTATACTGAGAATATTCCTGGTGTTATAATAGCATAAAAATACCACCACAATAACACATGAATAATGCAGAATAACACTGAAAGAATATTCTCTTATGTTACCGGCCCGGATCACAGGAAAGTGTGTGCGCTTCCTTGTAGCCAGGTGTCCGCATATTAGTAGACTCCGAACGCAGCTTTATGTTAGAAGTCCTGATATAATATTTTTCCCTCAACCACACCATGGATAATTCTTTAATAATTTTTCATTGCTTGTTCGGGTATAACTTAGTTCTTTATCAGCGTATTTTATGAATGAATTAAATAAGTATTATGTAGCAGATAGTCTTCACACTAAATATTTAAGTACATACAACAGACTTTATAAATCTATATATTTAAGACAAAAATTTTAATTTTTATATTCATAATACTCAAAATATTCATATCATATCAAAAATACTACTATTAATAATATTTAAAAAGGTGAAATATATATTTTTTTCACGCATAACTAATGTTAAATATTAAAGTCTGGTTGTTGAATATGTAAATGCATGCATTTATATAAATCTTCATCCTTTATATTATATTTCACATTCTCTATTTGACAGAAAAGAAAATAAAAGTAATTTTTTGGGATGTAAATTAAAAAAAATAAATCTATTTTAATTTTTAACTTGTCAAGACCATTGATTTAGTTTTTTATTCAAAAATAATTTTCTCTTGATCCGTGGAAATATAGCTTTCATTATTTGTGTACATGGGATCTTCAGATAAGTTAAAAAAGACTTAATTCATAAGCTCGGCCAACGCAGACATTCTAGCATGAAACAAATATGACAAAGCAAGTCAAAAGATGAAATAAAATAAAATAAAATAAATTCCCAAAAAATTGTAGGGACATTTACGTGCATACCATACAATTCTTTTGTATTCTCATATCTAATACCCAAAGTTTAATAAATATTTACATGTACAAACTAATTCTTATCAAACACCTCTTGTACTTTGTTCACGAGTATGCTTGAAGGTACTCATGACCCGACAATTAGAATGCCAATTATGCTTGGCATGCTCACTCATTTTCTTGTAGTCCATAGTATCCCTGGCTCTAAGCAATGCATTAAACACATCCATCTCGAGTTACAGAGAAAGCTAACATACCTTTCGTGTCTCCCTGAACATGTCGTGAACATAGTCCCCCTCTTTATACTCAAAGCTCCTCCTCATTTGCGCATCGTGCTAAGGGAGCTAGAAAAATTGCTTCTGCAAATGAATTTAAATATGTTAGCTTGATAAAGTTATATATATATATA
>NW_018164572.1:5467-12106 GCF_001263595.1 Phalaenopsis equestris
CGAACACGAACACACTTTTTGAGTTCGAAATATAAACGAGTCAAACACGAGCTAAGCTGTTCGGCTCGTTTACACCCCTAATTGTGAGTATAAGACGAAACCTGTAAAGTAAAATATATAAATTACCACAATTGAAAAATTAAGTAATAATATCAAATAAAAGTACAGAAAAAACATAAACTGTAATTTACAAATAAGTAATACTAAAAATAGAAATCTAAATAGTGAACAAAAAGCAGAACTCTAAAGTACAATATATTGTGTATGAAGTAATTTGTTTTATATATATATATATATACACCTCATTCAACATTATCTTGTTAGTGACTAAAGGCTGAACTTAAAATTTATTTGACTAACGCATCATCATAGTCATACTCATTAAGAGTAGTTTATTTGTGTTCAGCATTAACATTCTTTACAGTTATCTTTTCAAGGATATAATCAAGTGGAATGCATAAGTTTGTCATTTCTCTTTCTTGATGAGAGGATTCAGTAGTATTCTAAATGTCATAAGCTCTAACTTCGCCCATGATGATTATAGCCCAGTCAACTTTGTCCCTTTCTCTATCAGGATTTCAAAGAGAATATACGTGACTTGCCTTGTTAAAATGAATGAAACAAATTTAGCATATTTGTTGTTCATTTTAACTTATATGATATTATACAATTTATTTACGGTTATTTTATGATTAGGAACAAAATCAAATCAATCACATCCGAAAAGGAATATATTTTTTTTCGATGTACTCATGATATTCTAATTGGACAACTTTTTCAAGAATCACATAATAATCTATCTCGCTATTTGAATTATTTTTTACTTTAACACAAACACCAAAATTATTAGTCCTTTTCCATCTGACCAAGAACATGTATGAAACTTGTAGTCCTTCACATCATAAATTTGTCAAATTCTCATGATGCGCATGAAAACCCAATCAAGTTTTATTAAGCTCTGAATCGTTACTCCAGTACTCCTATCATGAATCTGCGAATTCATAAATAATCATGTTTCTTTTTGTTCCTTTTAAAATATTTAATAATAAATGTACGAGATTAGTTTAACTTGTGGATGTTGCAAAACATTGCGAGAAGTCTTTCTCTATTGCCTGATTTATGATACTGTATTTTTGGGAATTTAACGAATTTACAAATAAGCTCGTTCGCAAATTAAAAAAAATTATGTATAAAGTTGAAATAATATTTGAATGAAAAAGGGTGAACAACTGTTAATAAATAATGTTTTACTCAATATAGGGTTGAAACAATAAGGATAATACTACTCTTCATATGGATTGATTTAAAGTGTTAATGTGTATGTAACTATGAAAGTTTAGTTGTGAGATGCATAAATACATAAGAATTATATGCTAAGTAAGCAAATTTCTCTGTGAAAATTTGGTTTTAGGCATTAAAAAATCTTAGAGTTGAGTCGTCTGAGTAACAATGAGTCATATCATAAAAATCATAAAAAATCAAATAAAGATGTCAAATTTTTTCAAAAAAAAAAAAAAAACTCAAAATAAATTAATTCTTACAATTACAATTTAAAGAAAAAAAATAGGGAATAGTGAAATTGATGTTACCTATGATTTGAGTGTAAGAACTCGAGAAATGATGAACTCTGGTGAAATTGGAAATCGCTTCAGTTGGCTCCAGAGCAAAAGCATGAGTGAGAGAGAGAAAATTAAAAAAAGTTAGGTCATCAGTTCAATATAAGCATCCGAGTAGCATTCTAAATATCATGAGCTCTAACTTCACCCATGATGATTATAGCCCAGTCAAGTTTATCTCTTTCTCTATCAGGATTTCAAGGAAAATATACGTGACTTACCTTGTTAAAATGAATGAAACAAATTTTGCATATTTATTGTTCATTTTAACATATATGATATTATACAGTTTATTCACGGTTATTTTATGATTAGCAACAAAATCAAACCAATCACATCCGAAAAGGAATATATTTTTTTTCGATGTACTCATGATATTCTAATTGGACAACTTTTTCAAGAATCACATAATAATCTATCTCGCTATTTGAATTATTTTTTACTTTAACACAAACACCAAAATTATTAGTCCTTTTCCATCTGACCAAGAACATGTATGAAACTTGTAGTCCTTCACATCATAAATTTGTCAAATTCTCATGATGCACATGAGAACCCAATCAAGATTTATTAAGCTCTGATTCGTTACTCCAATACTCCTATCATGAATCTGTGAATTCATAAATAATCATGTTTCTTATTGTTCCTTTCAAAATATTTAATAATAAATGTACGAGATTAGTTTAACTTATGAATGTTGCAAAACATCGGGAAAAGTCTTTCTCTATTGCCTGATTTATGATACTGTATTTTTGGAAGTTTAACGAATTTACAAATAAGCTCGTTCACAAATTAAAAAAAATTATGTATAAAGTTGAAATTATATTTGAATGAAAAAGGGTGAACAACTGTTAATAAATAATGTTTTACTCAATATAGGGTTGAAACAATAAGGATAATACTACTCTTCATATGGATTGATTTAAAGTGTTAATGTGTATGTAACTATGAAAGTTTAGTTGTGAGATGCATAAATACATAAGAATTATATGCTAAGTAAGCAAATTTCTCTGTGAAAATTTGGTTTTAGGCATTAAAAAATCTTAGAGTTGAGTCGTCTGAGTAACAATGAGTCATATCATAAAAATCATAAAAAATCAAATAAAGATGTCAAATTTTTTCAAAAAAAAAAAAAAAACTCAAAATAAATTAATTCTTACAATTACAATTTAAAGAAAAAAAATAGGGAATAGTGAAATTGATGTTACCTATGATTTGAGTGTAAAAACTCGAGAAATGATGAACTCTGGTGAAATTGGAAATCGAGGGGCTTCAGTTGGCTCCAGAGCAAAAGCATGAGTGAGGGAGAGAAAATAAAAAAAAGTTAGGTCATCAGTTCAATATAAGCATCCTCACTGACAACTTTCTGAAGGTTATGACTGTTAGTAATTATGAAATTAGAAATCAACGAGCTCAACATGGTTAATATTTCATGATTGTCGATTACAAAATGTCTAATAACCTACAATTAGACTTTCCGACTGTCAATAATCATTGCTTTATAATTAAATAATAACTGATGATTTTGATCATTTGTTAATATTTTATGACCGACAGTTTTGATCATTGGTTAATGTTTCATAATCCTAAATTACTAAATTTACTAAAAAACACGAGTTCTAGCGATTGGAAACTATTTGTTGTCTTAACCGTCAAAAAATCGTCGGAAAATATAGAAAAATTACCTACACATTCTCAACCATCAAAATTTCCACATATTTTTATTGTCTTTACTATAGTGATAAGAATTATGTTATATGTTTACATATTTCCCATATTGTATTATATATGCTTCCTGGCTTAGGCTTTTGACACAGTTTCTCGGTTACTAGGCACTCATAACAATTAGTTTGTATGATAAAATATAATATTATTTAAAATATAAAAATGTTCACATTTCAATGAATCGTAGAAGTGTCAACCACTGATTACAAATTTACACGAGGCTCAATTGCTTGTACCAAATAGGAAATGGTGATTTGAACAGTCTTAAGATTTATTTGAATCAATAATACGATTAGATGTAATAATAATTAATATTTTATTGTAAGCTCCAAACATATGCTCAAAATTCAGTCAAAGAAGACAAGAATTAATGCTTTACACGAGCTGAAATTGTCATTTTTATAAACAAATTTTCTACGCCTCCGAGCAACCAAATCAGCCCGCTGGGTAGTCATTCTGGACGAGTAAGTCAATTCCAAGCATGTCAAATGCAAAATAGCAAACGGTGGACCCACTTGTAGAAGTTCTGTGGGGCCCAGACGCCCGAGCAGAAGAACGAAACTCAAAGCCAACTGTTTTGAAGAGGAGTACGTGACACGAGTTGAGCAAGTCGCCCAGACACAAGACAAGTTATCATCTGAATCTAACATCTTGATGGAGTAAAACTCGAGGAAGGATCCAATCCCCAGGATCCTATGACTATATTGAGGACATCAGCACCCATCCCCTGAAAATTATTTGGATTAACAAGGATTCATCCTTTGCCCAACAACTTAGTTTCACTCTGCCGACAAAAGTTCTTCAACGGGGATCAATTAGAGCTGACAACCGAACTATACCGACCGATCGACAAGATTTAGCCGATTAGATCAATCCTAGATCTATCTTACCACAACACAAATCAAGTCACTTTTTCCTCAAATAAACATCCGCTAAGACTTCAATAGCTTAACTGGCTAGCAGTGTCTACTAGATCCAGCCAACCGACAAAGCTCACCAATGTCCTATTAAGCCTAGTCAGCCAAGCCAGATAGCAACAAGACCTTAGGCCCATAAGAATGAAATAGCTATAATAACTTGTACAACCTCCACATAAGTAGAGGCATACATATAACTTCATATATTGTACCTCATTTGTTTATAAATAGAGGATTATTCTATGAATAAAATGTTACACAATCCTCTCATTTTACTTTTCATCATATGCACTTCTCTCTCTCTCTCATGTTTTACGCTCTATTCTTCGGGTATGATTCACATGACAAATTAATCAAGATTCAACACCGATATTTGTTATGTAGCTGATTTTGTTTAGGGTTTGTTTGGGATCTTTTTTATTTTTTATTTTTATTTTGTTTTGTTCATATTTTCATCTGAAACAAAACATCTTTGGTATATGTACACAAAAAATATGTAAGTGTTGATCCTGAGGAAAAAAAAGTACATCAAGGGACAACTCACTGACGAAAGACCTGAAGTCTTAATTGTTTGACCGGTTTTGGCAAAGATAAGTCCTACAGAGTCATAAAGGTAACCAATTAACTTGAACCCGAGCTGCTCAGCTAGAAACGAGTCAAAGAATAATCTAAGCCTATTACGAAGATGAAATCTACCCGGGGAACAAACTAATCCTCGGGTCCTGCAGTTATAACGGGGGCATCCAATAGTCTCCCAAATACTATCAAAAGTTAATACTATCAAGTCTTAGCCATCCCTCAAGATATTTTCATCAAAAGGGTAACTACATATTGGATTGTGGTGATTCACCCTCTGCCTGATAGCCTAACACCACTCTACTGATAGGAATCCCTCACCAGTAATTACAGGTCGACGACCAAGCTAGACCAATCGCTCGTCAAAGCGTAGCCGACCGAATCAGTCGCTCGTCAAAGTGTAGCCGACCGAATCAATCATGTCGACCCCAAACCAATCAAGACGAGCCAACCAATGGTAATGACTCAGCTAGTAGACTAGACCGACCTCGCCAAGCCAACTTCACACGCCTAGCCAATCGAGTAAGAGAGTAGCTGAGACTTGGGCATGCTTTTATGAAATATCTAGAATATCATGTAAAGCATCTATTATAGTTGGGGCACTAGCTTAATTTCGCCTCATTGTATTTTATTCTATAAGAATATGAAGATTATTTCATGAATAAAATGTTACATACAAGTGTTAATTACTATGCACTACTCTCTCGAATTCTTTAGTTAATTACATACAAGTATAAAATATTACTTTATTATTGTACCTATCGTACACGAATTGAAAATATTATATGATCGTAAAAGATATTAAGATTATTTCTTTCATCAAGTATGCATACATACCACACTTGTCCTACTGATTCAAGCTATACCCGTCCTACTACATATTCAAATAAATATTAAAGCATAGTAGATGTCACATATTTAAATACAAACAAACTGAGTGGCATGTTTGTAAATCCCTCGAAAAAAAATATCTTATAAGTCAAATCATCATAATACTACATGATCATTAATATATCACAAACCTTGATAATAATGACCAGTTCTCAATCAAAAATATATCATAAATCTAAATGTTAATTAGTTTGTAATATGAACATAGATAACAATGCGGCTTGCTATCAATCAATCATAAGCCTTGAGCACCATCTCCCACAAGAATTCAATAGTAGAAATGACATCTTACTTTTTGCACAAGTTAAGTTGGTTATCCAAATTGATCCCTTTTTTAGCTCTACGAAAAAGGAATATAAATTCAAAAAAATATGCAGTTTGCAACAGGAACATAGATATTAATATCGTATACGAATTCGTATTACTACTATTTCATTAATTACATACAAGTATAAAATGTTACATACAAGTGTCCAAAACCTTAGAATTCTTTAAGTCAGTGTACTCTCTCGAACAATGAACACCTATATATTTGTATACGTAAGAAAAGAAATACCGACATGAATCTCAAAAAGAATGAAAGATCGAGATAAAAGAACTTTCCTTCGAGATAACGAATCAACAGACGATTCAATACCGAGCATGAGAAACCATGTCTCTGAGCTCGAGATAGGTAGCGACAAGATCTGTCGAGAGTGAGGAGTAAATCATCTCGACAATGAGTCTCGTTGGATACCTTGCATAGGCAACGACAAGATCTGGCCAAGGTCTTGCAAGATAGGGAGATTAGCCCGAGGTAATGAACCTACCAGGTACGCGAGACACAAATCCTGTAAAACTCGAGTTGAACGACAAGTGAGCCATGTGTCACAGACAACTAGTCCCACATCGACTAGGTGTAGGGCCAAAAAACA
>NW_018164572.1:12140-15276 GCF_001263595.1 Phalaenopsis equestris
ACAAGTGGTATCAGAGCAGATTACTGCCTGCCAGGTGTGTGGACTCTCCATGGTCCAGTGGGACCCTCGGTGGAGCCGATCCGTGACGAGGGCGTCACGTGATTGGGTGGAGGAGAATGTCACAGACAAATAGTCCCACATTGGCTAGGTGTAGGGCCGAAAAGCAGTATTTAAGTCCTGGGCTGCCCACCACCCAAAATGGCTTTTTTGGGAGGTGACAAGTGGTATCAAAGTAGATAACTGTCTGTCAGGTGTGTGGACTCTCCATGGTCCAATGAGCCCCTCGGTGGAGCCGATCCGTGACGAGGGCGGAGCCGATCCGTGACAAGGGCGTCACGTGATTGGGTGGAGGAGAATGTCACTGACAAATAGTCCCACATCGACTAGGTGTAGGGCCGAAAAGCAATATTTAAGTCCTGGGCTGCCCACCTATCTCAAGGGCTCTTTTGGGAGATGATAAGTGGTATCGGAGCAGATTAATGTCTGCCAGGTGTGTGGACTCTTCATGGTCCAATGGGAGCCTCGGTGGAGCCGATCCGTGACGAGGGTGTCACATGATTGGGTAGAGGAAAATGTCATGGACAAATAGTCCCACATCGGCTAGGTGTAGGGCCGAAAAGTAGTATTTAAGTCCTGGGCTGCCCATCACCCATAAGGGCTCTTTTGGGAGGTGACACTTAGCTCACCTGACCGCAATTGGTCGACCAGCCCGGCGGGAGAGAGATTGTCATATGGTCGAGTGCCTCGATCGACTGACACACACTTTGGAAGGCACATTCATCACACGACCGGTCGCCTGAAACAACCGAGCTCAGATAAGTCGGACCGTCGGTTACTATTATGTTAAAATTCAAATTGTAATACAACTATGGTATAAGATTCATAAAATTAATTAAAACATTAATTATGTTAAAAATGATTTCAATAAGAGTTCATTTCTTCCTATAATTGTACAAAATACACTCTTATAAATAGGAGACAAAAATATGAGTAAATGGGACACTCTCCCCCAATTTTCTCAAGAGTAAATTCTTGACCCACTCAACTCTCTTTTCTCTCTTTCACTCGACTATAACTCTCGAAATAAGTTCACAAAAAAAAAGTTCCATGATCCAATAATAGTGATTTTTGGTGGATTATTTTGATTTTTTTTTTGCAGAAATCTTAAGCAATATTTTGAAGCTCATAACAATCATAATTGAATTTTTGAAGTTTTTCATGCATTCTAATGTCTTAATGGTATCATAATTAAATAGTTTCGAACTTATTAAATTTTTTGTATTGGCATCTTCATTTACCAAAAAAAAGTCAGAGAATTCTGAATAAAATTTTAAAAAACAATAGTTTAAACTGTCAATTTTGTTTTGTGATATATTAGAATTGTCCTTGGGAAGTTTAGAAAATTGAAATTCTTCATATTGGTATTGAGTTAGTGCATTGTTAAATAAAACAACAAAAATCAAAGTCCAACACAATATATATATATATATAAATAAATAAATATATATATATATATATATATATATATATCAGAATGAAATAATGCTGATATTAATATTATCTCTTAATATCATGATTTTACTGATAAGAAAAACCAATTCCTAATATATTTTCATGGACTAAAATCTTAATGCAATGAATGATATAGTAAATGAGCATACACCAAATAGTAGTCAAATTAACTTTTTTTTTAATTAATATTGTGGTTTGTCTATATTTTTTCTTAAGCCAAAACATTCTTTGATTTGATAAAAATTAGCTTTATTTTTAACTATATTAAGAACCATTAAACAAATAAATAAATCACAACTTTATTGAGGCTGAAGCCCATATTTTCTTTTTTATCAAATTCTCAATAGTTTTTTATTATTTAACTCATGGGTGATTAATTTATAAATATCGGTTTTTCCCATGATCTGTCTGTAATTATCCCAAGCAATTAAAGCTCAGCTCGAACTATTAAGTTAGAAGTAATACATTTAATAATTTCTCGAGCATACTCTTTCTCCAAAAAGAAATATTTTCATTAAGATATAATTACAATAATTTTAAAAGAAGATTGTAAGGCGCTAAATTATGATAACCAGAGCAGGTGAATGGAGCCGCTGAACTTCTCTGCTAAGCTCACCTAAACAAATTCAGCTTTTCTTCAGTTTTTGGTTCCATTCATTTGGATTTCATTTTCGGTCTGAAAACACATTTTCTGTGATAATTCTGATGCAACAAATTTATATTGATGTGTCAACTTTATAGGAAATGTTATTGGGTTTGCACCAAATATGATGAAGACATGTAGACCGAAAGCATATAGAATTCCATTTGATGTTTTCTTATGTCGTGAATGGAATGGAATTGGAAATGTAGTTAAAAAATATATAAGAATTTTAAATGTGTGTTTCATCAATAATTGCTAATATACTTGGATTAAATCTTCCAACAGCAACAAATATAACTCTAATGAATAAGTGTGGAATAAAAAAGGAATAGAGAGCTATTGAAAAACCTAAGAAAAGAAAGATTTACATATCATTTCACTCGATTGTTATGTATTTGCATGTCTAAGGCCTTAACTTGAATATTTCTATACACCCAAAAATGATTAAGCACTAATCTCATGACAAATTGATGGTTTAGATTAAAGGAACTATGATGAGGATCCTCCTTTTGACAAAAAGCTACAAGGTTCGTTGAAGGTCATCCAACCGAAAGAAGACCAGCAAGCTGACTGATCCAAAGTCAGTCAGACGACCGAGGGGATTCCTATGCCAATGAGGTATAGACATCCACACTAATCCCTCTGAAATAAATGATTAGGCAAAGATCTAACACATCCAACAATTTAACATGTATCAACACAAAGCTTTCTCAACAGCTTCCCAAATATCACCAGAGATTGCAAAAGAACAGTAATCAAGCAAGCCGACAGGCTGCACAAAAGTCGACCGACCATCCCACTCATGATCCGACTGGATTCCGAGAGAGAAAGCCGACTAGTGCATGGACTAAAGCAGACCAAAATCACCACAGTCAACCGACCTAGGGACCTACCGACCAGAATGATAAACACAAAAAAACAAGGATCGGTCCAGGGCTTGGTAATTTGAATCTATATATATATATATATAGACAAAAATAT
>NW_018164572.1:15418-21375 GCF_001263595.1 Phalaenopsis equestris
ATATATAGAATTTTTTTTTAAAAAAATTTATTATTACTTTTTAAATATTAGAAGTATAACTTTTAATAAAAATTTGAGCTCGTAGGTAAAACAAGTTGGGTTCGGGTTAATCTTGGCTTGGTTGGGTTCGGGTTGATTTTTTCGACCCATTCGAGTTGACTTAATTTGGGTCGATTCATTTTTGGGTCTGGCCTATAATAGATCCGCGGACCTGAATTGACATACCGCTCAATTTCTTGAGCATGCCTGACAAATATGGATTTTAATTAAAAAAATAGTTTAGACAAGTGCTTTACATGTGCAAGACTTATGGAGAAGTTGATAGAGATTTTGACTCTTATCATCAACTAAGAGATTCGACCTCACATTCTAATCACTAATTTCTATTCTATTTGTCATTAATCAGCAACTAAATCTATTTATATAGTATATTATTTCTTATGCAAGGCACCTTAGTTTGTTGGTTGAGAGTATTCTTCCAATCAAAACCTTCTATGACTTTTAGCAATTAAATTGGCCAAATCACCCCAAACCAAAAGAAAAGAAAGTAAGAACATTTCTTTAATTACAAGTTCCAACATGATTGCAAAGCATGGTCGCTATGATCCACTTAGAACAAATCGACAAGGAATAATAGAATTTTAAATTATAAAGATCACTTTATATTTAAATGCTATTATAATTCAAATAAATAATTGTAACAATTATAATAAAATTGTAAACTAACATGAAAAACAAAGTTAAAACCAAACCTATTACACGATATATTTTATACATATGTGGAGAGAGTTATGTAATGAATACACTAAAACATGTTAAAATCTTATTAAATTTTTTTTCAAATTTTAAATAAATAATAAATGATTTCAACTATACATCCAACAGAAAAATATCATCTAGATCTAATTAAGAGCATTCTTAGCAAAAATTGGACTTTAAAATGTTACCTAAATTCTCAATATTTATATATAATTACAAATTCAACTTTGGCATACTTTAAAGTTAAGTTACTACTTAATTACAGTCTTAATTGTTTATTAAAGCAAGAAAACTATGGTCAGCTTTCTTTTGAGAATGAGCGATTAAGCGCACTAAGATTATATTAAAATTTAACATGAAACCGCTTTTGATGTTACACTGCATCGACTATATTGATCTTTTATGCAAAAAAAAAAAAAATCATCAAGAATCAATATCATTTACACTCTAAAACTTAGGTTTAAGAACAATCATCCAATTAATTTATTAAATTAAGTTCAAGAATTTATTTAATAAACTTATAATTGACAGCAATATCAATTGTGTTTTTACCAAACTTCAAATAGACGAAAATGAACCACCTGAAGACAACGTCAACGGAATTTTAGTGTCCGTTTGGGGCAGCTTATGCATTTCAGGATAAACAGCTTATTTTGAAACGCGGCCTGCGGGTCGACTGAAGAGATCGACCTGCGGTCTGCATTTTGTGTAAAAATGGAACCGCGTTTTAGGATACGGGGGCAAAACGTGCAATTAAAACTGTGCAATTCAAACTGTACCGCGGCGTTTTCAAATACGCCCTTGCACTTATAAGCTGTCCCAAACGGGGTGGGCTGACTACAAGTAACATATTTTTCTCTTTTTTTTTTTAATAATTACCATTAGCCTTCTTTACTTTACTAGTAATATTCTCTCCCAAGCTATAGAAAAATAAAATGACAACTTATATATCGTAATCTCGTTGGAGGAGAATAACTTATTCTATAAGCATGATGGATTATTTTATTCAGGCCAGCCATCATTTTTTTATTTTCAGATTTCTTAGATAAATGTTGTTATATCTTTCCTGAATTTCTCTTATTTGGGTGCATGCATTCAACTTGAAGATTTGATCACAGCAATAATTTTTTTTTTTTACTTTTTAGAACAATATCAATTGTGTATTTATCGGACTTCAAATGAATGTCAGCGACTCGTGCTTTTATATATATTAATGTGTGTTAGAAAATTTGTGACAGCTGAGTTAAAGATTGTTGTTTAGCGTGGTACGAAGATTCAACAGATACTTAGAAAAGACAAAGTAACTAATAATGACACCATAAATTTTTACATGAAAACTCGGAAAGGGAAAAACCACGGGAGCTTCACCTATCTGAAAATTTACACTATAAAAAAATGATTACAATTGCAATCTCTTATTCCACTAACGAGAAAGTGTTACTAGGTTTCCTAGTTACAACATCGACTTGCTGATGAATTTGTTGCTGGAAACAAGTGGTGACCAATAACGATTGACAGCGTCCGGTCGGTGGTGGTCCACTGTGAGCAACGACAGTCGGTGGTGATCGAAGGAGATTGACGTTGAATAATGACGATCGGTGGCGGTCGACTACGGTTAGTGGTGGTTGACGGTGGTCAACGGAGATCGATAACGATCAATGAAAGTTGATGACGGTCGGCAGTGGTCGACGACATTCGACGGTGGTGGTACTGGGCTTCAGCTCATTCTCAAAGCTTTAAGTTCTTCCTCAGATCTAAAACTCACCTCCCCCTCATGAGAGAGATAAGACTCTATTTATAGTGTTTGGGAGTAATTAATGCATGAATATGAACCACTTTAATTGGACGATCCGGATAGCTTCCTTCGATCAGACGACGTTTGATGGATATTTGAGTGACTTAACATTTTTGAAATTGAGCAATTTTGGGTTCGCTCGATTCATCTTGTTAAGACGCTCGATACGTTTATAGGCTTGCTAGATTTGACATTCGTTTAACATTCTAAATATGTTCGAAAAATATCCAAGTTTGGTTTAATGACTTCATCTGGGCTTCATTTGACTCGGATTTGACTAATTTTTATATTATTGGGGCTGTCTCGTTGATCCGGTCAGTTTGACTATAAATTTGTTGAAATGAGAGCTCTAGATGAAATTTTTATTGATATTTGAATATTTTTGGCTCGAAAGATTGCCTCGAGATCTGTGCTTTGTCTTGAGATTGTGTTTAAGACGAAAATTTGAGAATCTCGTTATACTAAGAACCAAAGGATGGATCATAACTAGAGGATGCGTTATCAATTCTAACCAAGAACGACTTGGTTTTGTTTCGAAAGAAGTACTACTTCCCAAACAACATGATCATGAAATTGCCGACATCGGCCGACCGAGCGTATTCTCTGACTTTTGGGTATATTGTTGTTCATGAGATGGCCTTGAGAGCCAACCGATATTTTCTGTCGGCACCTGAGTTTATGAAAGTCATGAAGGCGTTCAGAGTTTGCGTTGCTCAACTGTCTTTTTAGGTGGTGACAGCTATTATCCACTTGATTGTTTTTTTACCAGTTAGGAATTAAATGTTAACACTGGCAATTTTAGCGTGGTTGTGTTGGTTCTTTAGTGATACACATGATTGTGTGATGTTTAAGCATAAGGAGTTGGATTTTTGCCTAAAGGAAAAAAATAAGGCAATGATCCGTGAGATTCCTTTTTGCAAAGAACGATTATGGGATTTTAGCGAGGTCTGACTTTTGTGGTTTGTGAAGGATGTTGATGTTGTAGAGGTTAAGCAAATAGAGTTTGAGGACTTCAAGAACTTACTTGAGTTCGAGAATACAGTTCGAGACATATCCAAGAAACATGTAACCTGCTTCTTAATGTAGAGGCAAAGCGATAACAAAAGTGGTTCATCGAGGAAGGATTCATCTGGGGTTTCCTGAAGGGGAGTAGAGCGGCATGGAATTCAACCAGGATTACTGTGGAGAGGCTCACTCCCAGCCAAGCTTCAGATGATCCTACCTTAGATTATGATAGTGAGGAGAACATAAGTGAATTGAATAAGATGTTCTCCAACGACAACGAGGGGGCGGAGGAGAACATTGACGTCGATTAGTGTTATACTCATCCTTATATGCTTTTAGCATATTTTCTCTTAGCATGCTTTACAAGCTATACAAATGTTGATATTTCTTTTCAGCTTTTGTCAGAATGATGTTGTATGAGCAATAGTAGTATGCATGTTGTCATCTTATTTAGTTATTTGATTTTGTTGGCTATTTTTTCCCCCGAGTATCTTTTAATGATAATGTTGAAGCATGCTTTCTTTTCAAGCTTAAGTGGATACCAGATGTTATTTAGAAGTTCACAAATGTGAGGTGGTTGACACAGGGATAAATCGACATTGACCTTTGGCTTACCGGGGTTGTGCATCAGAGTATTACTCGATGATGTTAACTTGTATGGGAGAAGCCAACGGAAGTACACTGAAGACTTTTTAATCCATCCAAGGTTGTTTGTTGGAGCATTATTAGCTTACGAATTTATGTGGAAGCGGTCAGGTGTAGTCCACCAAGGACTCTTAACCTATATAGGATTGTTTATCATTGTACAAACTCGACAATGTTAACCCATATAGAAGAGGTTAGATCAAATCTCCCTAGAATTGAACGTGCTCTAAATAAGATGCAACCGAAGTTGTCTTTTTCTTGGGTAGAGAGCATAAAGTGATTCGTGAATGAATGCTACACTTTCTAGAGATATCCTCCAAGTAGAGGAAAGCAAGTGAATGATATTTATTTAGTAAGTTTGAGATACATTGACATTGTAATAACAATCATGGACTACATGACCGAAGTGTTTCTAGTAGTACTTGCGAAGATTCTATGCATTCTGATTTCAGGACAAGGTTTCCCCTCTAAATCCTTGATTTTGAAGATTTCATGCTTGATTATGACAATGATGATATATGGGCCTTGCCAGAGGGGACAGTTTGTTGTGTTGCGGACCACAACTAGTGGTTTCAATACTACGCAAGACCAAATCGTCGATGAAGATATGTTGAGCCTTGACTCTCTAGTTGAAGTGTTGTGCAACTCTTTGGCGATAGAAAACAACTCTAAGGTGGGCCATATTGTGTATTTTTGTGAGGAGATTCAAATGTTGTCGGAGCATTTCCTCATTGCTATCCGAGTCAAAAGTCTAAGCTCGTGGGTTTGGAACTCTGATATTAAATGGGATGACAGTCTCAATGACAAAACACAAGTTTTATGGAGTTTTCTCGGCTAAAGTAAGCGAAGTGGTATGATAGGCCCATATGACATTTTGGAGCTCTTCCACCCACTGCCTCCCAGCTTTCTCAAGACTAGTCTTCAACCACTTGAGCATTGTTTGATTCATCATCTCTGTCTGTTCGTTCATTTGGAGATGCGTCATGTCAGTGTGCACCAGAAGAATGTGAAGATCTTTGCAGAATGACGTGAATAACTTTCCAGAGAATTATCCCATTATTACTGATAATATTCACGGGGAGCCTGAAGCGACAGAAAATTTTTTTCCAGACAAACTGTTTGGCATTAACTTTAGTGAACTTAGGCGAGCGGCTCTGCTTTTACCCACTTGGTGAAATAGTCGACAGCTAAGATGATGAATTTCCGTTGTCCAGTAGCTATTGGAAACAGTCTCATGTTATCCACTTCTCATTGGGCAAAAAGACCAAGGACTCAGAAATGATGTGAGTTCTACTGGCGGTGCATGCGTAAGATTATGGTATAGTTGACTACGCTTGACCTTTTGCACAAAGACCAACGCGTATTTTTTTGACCGTGGGCCAATAGAAACCATATCTCATTATTTTAAGAGCAAGAGCTCTACCCTC
This sequence comes from Phalaenopsis equestris, assembly GCF_001263595.1. Taxonomy (NCBI): domain Eukaryota; kingdom Viridiplantae; phylum Streptophyta; class Magnoliopsida; order Asparagales; family Orchidaceae; genus Phalaenopsis; species Phalaenopsis equestris. Next base: position 21,050 of record NW_018164572.1, read on the forward strand.
GAGATGCTCCCCACATATTTCATAATGAACCTCTCACTGAGTGTAATCAGCTTCACATGGGAGAAGACACTTGAGCTATAAACCTATAAATTTATTTTTATATAGATCATTCCCAGCAATGATGAAGTTGGTAGCATGCGCCGGAGGCAAATTAACACAGTAGCATCATTGGGCAGTTTTCCATCTCATGGGAAGAAGATGACGGGATCCATCCAAGATAGCTCATTTGGGTCATCTATAGGCAATATTACCCAAGGGCCTTGGGGGCTGGGAAAATGTATACTCAAATTGAGCATCTCGATGAGGCAAATCCAATGAGTCCAAAA
>NW_018164572.1:21475-23853 GCF_001263595.1 Phalaenopsis equestris
GTTAGGCTTAACGAACAAGCCGAACACGAGCTACTCACGAACAACGAGCCAAATTGACAACCCTATACACACATGTTCTTAATTCTCATGGATTTACATATCTCACATCGAAACTTTCATATTTACATCTTACCTATGAAAAAACATACTTTGCTTTTAAAAAGAGACAATGGTTTTTTTTTTTTTTTGATGAGATATTAATGAATTGAGTGCTTTGTGTGTAAATATGAAAGTTTAGAGGTGAGATATGAAAATATATTAGAATTGTGAATTATGTTTGTAAATACCCCTAAAAAAAAAATAATCTTTATAAGGTCAAGATATGCTTTCTTAAAGGTAGCATTGTCCACCAAATGATGTTTACTTTGGCCAAGCTAAGAAAAAAATGGAATTTTCTTTTGTTTCATGTGTCGGTAAAGAAAGCTAATTGTGACATCACCCGTCAACTTTGTAGAATTGCGATATATAGAAAAGGAAGATGCAAAGTTTGATACTAAGAAAATTTTGTCCACTAAATCGTCAAGCTTATAAAACAAACCACCACCATCTTATAATATGGACAAGGAATAAAGAGCACGCTTTAATTTGATGAGATCAATATATAGATTCACATAAATCTTTTAATTATTGGTGTCGGCGTTTGGTGGGTTTGTCGGTCAAAAAGGAATTTCATGCTCTCTTTTTTTTTTTGTTGATGATAATAATACATAATTTTTTAGCAATAAAAAATGGTTTTGAAAATTTGGTTTTTTTTAATTTTTTGATTAAAAAACATTTCAAAATAATTATATTTATTTTAAGATGAGTGTGTTTTATTTAATTTTATAATGTATTTATTTTAAAGTAAATTTAATAATTTAAAGATTTATATTACTTATTTGATGATATTCTAATATTGGTATTTTTTTATAATTTGAATTGTGGTTTATGAAATATTTTATTATACTTTTCATGAAAAAAATTTAAATAATTTGAATTTATATGCTCAAATTTAGTTGAAAATAAAGTGAATGATTCTGAGGTGTTGGGTTGGAGTGCTTAGGTTTTAAAGATTAGTATTCTCATAGGAGTCATACTAGAAATTATGTAGGTATAGTTATAGATAGGAATTTGAAAGGTAATGTTTTAAAAATTAATAGAATTGAAGATAGAATTATAATCCTTACAATTATTGTTAATATTAGGACTATTAATGTTATAAGTCTTTATGCTTCGCAAGTAGGTTTAAATATTTGTTCAAAAGAAATGTTTTTTTAAATAATCTAGAAAAATTCACATAATGATACTTCTTGAAGAAAGAATTTTTATTGGAGGAAAGAAAAATTTTTTATTAGAGGAGATTTAAATTAACATGTTGATAGAGTGATAGAAGATTTTAGAAATAGTTATGGTGACTATGTTTATAGAGTGACCAATGAAGAATGTTGAATTATATTGAATTTTTATTCAGCTTATAATTTTATTATTGTATAATAATTTATTTAAGAAAAGAGATGAACATATTATCACTTATAAGAATGAATTTAATATAATATAAATTGGTTGTTTTTTTTGGGAAAAAAAGAGACCGTCGCGATTGCAAATATTGTAATTTCATCACAAGTGAAAATTTAAATAGTTAATATCAATTATTTGTTTTAAATTTTAAGATGAAGAGTTGGAAGATAAAAAAATATAATAAAATATTATCATAAACTTAGACAGAGCACTTAAAAGACATAAATAAATTTTTTTTTATGAGTAAAATTTAAGATCTTAATATGTGGATATTCATAAAGATAAAGTGACAAACTCTATTAAATAAGTTGCACGGAATATAATTGGAGAATTCAAAAGTAAATCTCTTATAAATAAAAATTATTTGTGTACAAGATAAAATAAATAAAGTTTTGTTATAAAAATTATTTAGATGTCTAATTTTAAAGAATTGGAAAAAAAAAGATAGGTGGCTATTAGGGAGTCTAGAAGAATAATTTGTGATGCTAAAAATTATTTATATATACATATACATATATAAATCGGTATTTGGCATAGGCCCAAATACCGATTTCCCTTGCGCTATGCCCCATGATGAGTTTCTGCGCCATGTGCCTAAATATTCGAGAACCCAACGCCGTTGGGGATTGAATATATATATATAAATATATATTACATACATATGTATACATACCTACATAAATGTGCCGCATGCCGTGGCCTGTTGGTTCGCGGGGTTCAATGTAAGTCCCCTCAGGTCACAGGTTCAATCCCCATGACGCTGAGCCACTGCTAAATATCGGTTTCCTTAATATATATGTATGTGTGTGTTGTGTGTGTGTGTGTGTGTGTGTGTATCCAAATAAAGAAATAAGAAAAATAATAATGTATTCTAAGTATAG
>NW_018164572.1:23953-30696 GCF_001263595.1 Phalaenopsis equestris
AATGAACCACCTGAAGACAACGTCAACGGAATTTTTGGGCTGACAACAAGTAACATATTTTTCCCTTTTTTTTTTAATAATTACCATTAGCCTTATTTACTTTACTAGTAATATTCTCTCCCAAGCTATAGAACAATAAAATGACAACTTATATCTCATAATCTCGTTGGAGGAGAAGAACTTATTCTATAAGCATGATGGATTAGCCATCATTTTTTTATTTTCAGATTTCTTAGATAAATGTTGTTATATCTTTCCTGAATTTCTCTTATTTGGGTGCATGCATTCAACTTGAAGATTTGATCACAGCAATAATTTTTTTTTTTTACTTTTTAGAACAATATCAATTGTGTATTTATCGGACTTCAAATGAATGTCAGCGACTCGTGCTTTTATATATATTAATGTGTGTTAGAAAATTTGTGACAGCTGAGTTAAAGATTGTTGTTTAGCGTGGTACGAAGATTCAACAGATACTTAGAAAAGACAAAGTAACTAATAATGACACCATAAATTTTTACATGAAAACTCGGAAAGGGAAAAACCACGGGGGCTTCACCTAGCTGAAAATTTCCACTATAAAAAAATAAGTACAATTGCAATCTCTTATTCCAAAAACGAGGAAGTGTTACTAGGTTTCCTAGTTACAACATCGACTTGCTGATGAATTTGTTGCTGGAAACAAGTGGTGACCAATAACGATTGACAGCGTCCGGTCGGTGGTGGTCCACTGTGAGCAACGACAGTCGGTGGTGATCGAAGGAGATTGACGTTGAATAATGACGATCGGTGGCGGTCGACTACGGTTAGTGGTGGTTGACGGTGGTCAACGGAGATCGATAACGATCAATGAAAGTTGATGACGATCGGCCGTGGTCAACGACGGTCGGCAGTGGTAGTACTGGGCTTCAACTCATTCTCAAAGCTTCAAGTTCTTCCTCATATCTAAAACTCACCTCCCCCTCATGAGAGATGTAAGACTCTATTTATAGTGTTTGGGAGTAATTAATGTACGAATAAGAACCACTTTAATCGGACGGTCCGGCTAGTTTCCTTCGATCAGACGATGTTTGATGGATATTTGAGTGACTTAACGTTTTTGAAATCGAGCAATTTTGGGCTCGCTCGATTTATCTTTTTAAGACGCTCTATACGTTTATAGGCTTGCTAGATTTGACATTCGTTTGACATTCAAAATATGTTTGAAAAAGATCCAAGTGTGGTTTAATGACTTCATCTGGGCTTCATTTTGAGGACGCTCTATACGTTTATAGGCTTGCTAGATTTGACATTCGTTTGACATTCAAAATATGTTTGAAAAAGATCCAAGTGTGGTTTAATGACTTCATCTGGGCTTCATTTGACTCGGATTTGACAAATTTTTATATTATTGGGTCTGTCTCGTTGATCCGGTCTGTTTGACTATAAATTTGTTGAAATGAGAGCTCTAAATGAATTTTTATTGAGATTTGAATATTTTTTGCTCGAAAGATTGCCTCGAGATATGTGCTTTGTCTTGAGGTTGTGTTTAAGGCGACAATTGGAGAACCTCTTTATACTAAGAACCAAAGGAAGGATCATAACTCGGAGGATGCGACATCAATTCTGACAGAGAGCGACTTGGTTTTGTTTCGAAAGAAGTATTACTTCCCAAACAACATGGTCATAAAATTGCCGACTTCAACCGACCGAGTGTATTCTCTAAGTTTTGGGTTTATTGTTGTTCATGTGATGGCCTTGAGAGCCAACCGATATTTTCTGTCGGCACCTGAGTTTATCAAAGTCATGAAGACGTTCAGAGTTTTCGTTGCTCAGCTGTCTTTTTAGGTGGTGACAATTATTATCCACTTGACTGTTTTTTTACAAGTTAGGAATTAAATGTTAAAACTGGCAATTTTAGCGCGGTTGTGATGCTTCTTTAGTGATACGCATGATTGTGTGATGTTTAAACATAAATTAAGCATAAGGAGTTGGATTTTTGCCTAAAGGAAAAAAATAAGGCAATGATCCGTGAGATTCCTTTTTGCAAAGAACGATTATGGGATTTTAGCGAGGTCTGACTTTTGTGGTTTGTGAAGGATGTTGATGTTGTAGAGGTTAAGCAAATAGAGTTTGAGGACTTCAAGAACTTGAGTTCAAGAATACAATTCGAGACATATCTAAGAAACGTGCGACCTGCTTCTTAATGTAGAGGCAAAGCGGTAGCAAAAGTTGTTCATTGAGGAAGGATTCATCTGGGGTTTCCTGAAGGGGAGTAGAGCGACATAAGATTCAACCAAGATTACCGTGGAGAGGCTCACTCCCAGCCAAGCTTCAGAGGATCCTCTCTTAGATTCTGACAGTGAGGAGAACATAATTGAATTGAATAAGGTGTTCTCCAATGACGACGAGGGGGCGGAGGAGAACATCGATGTCGATTAGTGCTATACTCTTCCTTATATGCTTTTAGCGTATTTTATTTTATCATGCTTTACAAGCCATACAAATATTGATATTTCTTTTTAGATTTTGTCAGAATGATATTGTATGAGCAGTAGTAGTATGCATGTTGATCATCTTATTTAGTTATTTGATTTTGTTGACTATTTTTTCCCTGAGTATCTTTTTATGATAATGTTGAAGCATGCTTTCTTTTCGAGCTTCAGTGGGTACCAGATGTTATTTAGAAGTTCACAAATGTGAGGTGGTTGACACAGGGATAAATCGACATTGACCTTTGGCTTACCGGGGTTGTGCATCAGAGTATTACTCGATGATGTTAACTTGTATGGGAGAAGCCAAAGGAAGTCCACTGAAGACTCTTTAACCCATCCAAAGTTGTTTGTTGAGCATTGTTAGCTTACGAACCTATGTGGAAGGGGTCAGGTGTAATCCACCAAGGACAGTTAACCTATATATGATTGTTTATCATAATAAAAACTCGACAATGTTAACCCATATAGAAGAGGTTAGATCAAATCTCCCTAGAATTGAACGTGCTCTAAATAAGATGCAACCGAAGTTGTCTTTTTCTTGGGTAGAGAGCATAAAGTGATTCGTGAATGAATGCTACACTTTCTAGAGATATCCTCCAAGTAGAGGAAAGCAAGTGAATGATATTTATTTAATAAGTTTGAGATACATTGACATTGTATGCATGCGGTGTAATAATAAACATGGACTACATGACCGGAGTGTTTCTATTAGTACTTGCGAAGATTTTATGAATTCCGATTTCAGGACAGGATTTCCCCTCTGAATCCTTGAGTTTGAAGATTTCATGCTTGATTATGACAACGATGATATATGGGCCTTGCTAGAGGGGACAATTTGTTGCGTTGCGGACCACAACCAGTGGTTTCAATACTATGCAAGACTAGATCTTCGATGAAGATATGTTGAGCCTTGACTCTCTAGTTGAAGTGTTGTGCAACTCTTTGGCGATATGAAACAACTCTAAGGTGGGCCACATTGTGTTATTTTGGGAGGAGATTCAAATGTTGTCGGAGCATTACCTCATTGCTATACGAGTCAAAAGTCTAAACTCGTGGGTTTGGAACTCTGACATTAACTGAGATGACAGTCTGGATGACAAAACACAAGTTTTATGGAGTTTTCTCGGCTAAAGTTGGCAAGGGGGTATGATTGGCCCATATGACATTTTGGAGCTCTTCCACTCACTACCTCCCAGCCTTCTCAAGACTAGTCTTCAACCCCTTGAGCCTTGTTTGATTCATCATCTCTGTCTCTTCGTTCATTTGGGGATGCGTTATGCCGGTGTGCACCAGAAGAATGTGAAGATCCTCACAGAATGACGTGAATAACTTTCCAGAGAATTGTCCCATTATTAGTGATAATATTCACGAGGAGCCTGAAGCGATGGAAAAAATTATTCCAGACAAACTGTTTGGCATTGACTTCAGTGAACTTTGCCAGCGGCTCTGCTTCTACCCACTTGGTGAAGTAGTCGACAGCTAAGATGATGAATTTCCGTTGTCCAGTAGCTATTGGAAATAGTCCCATGTTATCCACCCCTCATTGGGCGAAAAGACCAATGATTTAGTAATGACATGAGTTCTACTGGCGGTGCATGCGTAAGCTTATGATGTAGTTGACAATGCTTGCACTTTTGCACAAAGTTCAATGCGCCTTTTTTATCGTTGGCCAATAGAAACCTTATCTCATTATTTTAAGGGCAAGAGCTCTACCCTCGAGATGCTCCCCACATATTTCAGAATTAACCTCTCACTGAGTGTAATCAGCTTCACATGGGGGAAGACACTTGAGGTATAGACCTATTTTTATATAGTTCATTCCCAGCAAAAATGGAGTTGGTAGTCATGCGCCGGAGGCGAATTGACGCAGTAACATCATTGGGCAGTTTTCCATCTCATGGGAAGGAGATGACGGGATCCATCTAAGATAGCTCATTTGGGTCATCTATAGGCAATATCACCCAAGAGCCTTGGGGGCTGGGAAAATGTATACTCAAATTTAGCATCTCGATGAGGCAAATCCAATGAGTCCAAAATAACTCACTTCTATCGTTAATGAACATAAATGTTGACCAAACATCATGTGATTAAGGGAATCTCTTTTTGTAGTTTGATGGAATGGTCTAAAAATTTTCTTTATTTATAGGGAGGCTTCTCTCAGACGACTATAAATAAAGTCATACTTCTTTTATGAAAAAGGCATGCCTTGAACAAGAATAATAGCTGGATGTAGAGTTAGTTTGCAAAGAACGAGCTGAATTCTACTGTCATTACAAACAAAAAACCTGACAAATGCTTCTTGCTCCTACAACAACCGATCATCGTCGAACACTACATTATCACAACATACGCTTCAAAATCCTGACGCACATTACAGGGCAACGAAACACCCGACAGAGATGCGCCTTGAAAGATAATGTACAGAAGTTCCAGTAACTTTTATTATCCTCGATCTCGTGCAATGAATATTTAATTTAAAAAAAAATATATAATCATTTCCCGCCTATGAGATAATTACCTGTATGAAAAATCATCATCTCATAATAATAGATTATTTCTACCAGGCCTCATTATTTCTTCACGTAAAAATTTTTCTGAAAACTTGTTGGACACTGATAATTTATATGCATATACTTGTTAGATGAATATAATTTCCTTTCATACCGAGAAGCAATCATCATATGAAGAAAATTACCAACGAAGCACAATCATAACATGGCTTCGAGCTCCGATACATAAAATGAAGCCTCATTATCCCTCAAATCCTCCTCCACAACTCATAGCTTTTGTTCCTTCCCAAAAAGATTATAATGCTTTCGCGTATTTTATCTTTTTAATTATTCTGCACATCTTTACAAGCCGCTAATCGCAGAAAAGAGCCGTCCTTTTCTTCAAAAGACAGCACGCGGGACTCGTAAAAGATGTGGCCGCGGCTGCGAATAACATTAATAAATGGGCCTGCTGAGATACTTTTGGAAATTCCACTTTTTAAGTGCTGACTGAGAATCTAACCCACGAGACTATTAATTTAAATAATATATCATCTCGGTAATGAATTTTGGCCAAACCTTTCGGCGTTTTACTCTCTAAGCGTTATTCATAATAAAAAAAGAATAGCATATACATACGTATATACCACTCAATCGTTCTTATGTATTTATTTATTTAATATCTAAATTCTATTTTGTTACATTTATGCCATATAAATCTTTAGTATTACATTATAAATAGGACTATTTTAACTTCAAAAAAAAAAATGAAAAATTTAGCTTTTCATAAGTGACGTATATAAAATTGAAGTGCAGGTGTTCGACATGTGTAAATACATACGAATTCAGCGGCAAAAATCCAAAAAAAATAAAAAAAAATAAAAAGAAATACAACACATAACACCTAAATTTTAATTTTTTGATATATATATATATATAAATAATAAATTTCATAAAATTACTGCAAAGCTCACTTAATGATGCCAATTTGAGGATGATAATATGATAAAGCTTCGGCCGGTTTTATCACAATTTATAATAATGAAGCAATTACAATATAATAAATTTTTATCAAAATATATAATAACTACATAGTTTGATGTGATAATAAAAATTTTGGGGTTACATGGCTAGGTATCTAACTACTTAGGATTTGTGTGGTATGCATGTAAATCCTCTATTTTAAAAAATATATTTTCTTTAAAATAAATATAATATACTAATAACTCATCAAAACTATTAAAAGAAATATATTTTCAGGAAGAATCTTCACTAATTAAATTTTAACTATCATATTTTTGATCTATTTTTATTTAACTAAACAAATATATGTGCAAAGTTTAAGCCCATACATACAACTATAAAAAAATTGTAGCACTTTAAATTTCGAGTGTGAATAAATAACAAAAAAATATTACTTTTCTTACAAGTTTTCAAGTGGTTTACTTATTTGAAATTATCATGCAATGTTTCTTATTTTAATAGTGATACGTGCACAAAATTATATTCTTTGCAAGTCAAAATTGTTTAAGCAATTTGTTCCCTGGTCACCGTAGACCAAACCCCCCATGCAAGGTCCAAACCAATCAACCGACCAATAACATTCAATAATGGCATGAAAACAGTTGCTCAAGTTGATTCTTCAATCAACAAATGAACTCAAACCCAATTACTATATATATATATATATATATACATACATACATATCTATGTGTGTGTACATATACACACATAGGGCTGTAAACGAGCCGAGCTTGAGCGAGCTGAAGCTAGGCTCCC
>NW_018164572.1:39724-71390 GCF_001263595.1 Phalaenopsis equestris
ATTGAGGAGATCAATAATCTGAAGGAGCAGATGTCAGAGCACTTTGCAATGAAGGATTTGGGAGTGACAAAGCAAATTCTTGGTATGAGAATTGTCAGAGATAAAGTCAGAGGCATGTTGAGACTCTCTCAGGTTGAGTATGTGAAAAAGGTACTTAGCAGGTTCAAGATGGATAAAGCCAAACTAGTTGGCACACCCTTGGGAAGTCACTTCAGACTAAGTAAGAATCAGTAACAAGTCAAAAGAGGAATGAGATCACATGAGTAAGGTTCATTTTGCTTCAACTATTAGTTCACTTATGTATGTTATGGTTTGCACCAGACCTGATATAGCCCATACAGTGGGGGTTTTTAGTAGATACATGATTAATCTTGGAAAGAAACATTTAGAAGCAGTGAGGTGGATCTTGTGGTACCTAAGAGGCTCTTTAGAAACTTGCTTGTGTTTCTCATGAAAGAGTTCAGAGATACGAGCCTATGTTGATGCTGATCTAGCTGGAGATATTGATACTATAAGAAGTACTACAAACTATATTTATAATATTGGTGACACTGCAGTATCATGGGACTCTACTCTGCAGAAGACAGTTTCATTGTCTACTACAGAAGCTGAGTACATAACAGTGTCAGAGGCTGCAAAAGAGATGATATGGGTACAAGGTTTCTTGGAAGAATTGGGCAAAAAGAATCAGAATGACATTCTTTACAGTGATAGTCAGAGTGTCATATTCCTTGCCATGAATCCAACATTTCAGTCCAGAATCAAACACATTCATATCAGGTATCACTTCATATGATCATTGTTGGATGACGGACAGTTGTTGCTTGAGAAAATTTGTGGAAGCCAGAACCCTGCTGATATGTTGACAAAGGGTGTTACTCTAGAGAAACTGAAGTTGTGCGTAGTTTCAATTGGTCCTCTAGCTTGAAGACAGGTGTCTTGAGTTGCAGAAATTGAGGATAACACGTTTGAGAAAAAGGGCTACGTTGTCAGTGGAGGATATCAGTTTGAGGAAGAAAAAGTTGGAGTCTGTGTGCCGGTTTCCAAGTGGGAGATTTGTTTAAGTGGAGCCCGTCAAAAAGAGAAAAAAAAGAGAATTTGCTTGCCGCCTAGCTACTCTCGCCTACCTCTCGCTTCACGGTTCTATTTTTCTGTGGTTCGCGAATAAGGCTCTCTCCTTTTTTTGGTTTCGCGAATCAGGCTTCTCCCTTAATTGCATCTCCTTCTCTCGCGATGAGAAAGCAGGGCATAGTGGTTTCACGGGATTGCAAGCTGCAGCTGAATTGAAAATGTAGCAGAAGAAAGGAAGACCGAGCGATCTCTCTAGTACGAAGGAAGAAGATATTGCAACTTGTCCTTCTGTAGTTGCGAGCAGTGAAGACAGGAAGGAGTTCTTTCTTGCGGTGAAGGAAGGAAGGAGTTCTTCCTTGAGGTGAAGACAGGAAGAAGGAATTGTTGCTTGAGGTGTTTCCTTTTTTTCACTTGTCTTCTGTTGTGGCTCTCAGATATAGAGAGAGAAAGTAAGAAATTTCTTTCTTGTAATTCTCGGCGTGATCAAACGGTGTAGTTTCCTCAATTAATAAAATCCTCTGCAACTTTGTGGATGTAGACAAAAATTTGTTGAACCATGTAAATCTGTTTGTTCTTTTCTAATGTGAATTTTCTCATTCTATTTTTCACTTCGTCGTCGATCGTTCTATTCTATTTCAAATTACCACAACACCCAAGTCATTTATCATATCAGTAACATAATTTCTTTTTTACATCATATTATATATATTATTTTTCATTAATAAAAACATTAGTTTAGGGTCAAATGAAACTAAATGTTCAAAAGCTCTTTATTTAACTTTGCAAGGCAAAATTTTCCACGTCAAGTGTGTTGCTTGTTATACTTATTCAAAGGCTCATGTTAATTACTTGTAAATAAAAGAAAATTAAGGAAATTTACATACCAACCACAAAATTCTCATGTATTTACATATCTCACACCAAAACTTTCATATTTAGCTTAACCCTCATATGCTCATTTTTCATCATATCTTTAAGAACTACGAATCTAAACTTGTTCGTGAGTTAATACAAATGAGGAGAGAAAATAAGACGAGAAAATATGAGATTTAAAGTGAAATATTTTAGGATTTTAATATACTGATTTTTTAAGAAATTGAGTCAAATTGCATATAATTGATGATCCATTTGGATGTCTACTAACACATTTCAAATATTTTAAATGTTCTTAGAGGCAAAAACAGAAGTGGCAGCTTGAACAATATAATAAAAATACCACAATATGTAGCTTTTATGTGCATTATAAAATTGATGGCCCATTTGGCTGCTTATTGATTTAAATTTTAGGTTGATAAAACATACTGATGGAAGCCTACAAATTTATTGTGGACCGTTTGGCACATAAAATGTTGGTAGCACATTGGCTAGCTAAAATACTTTTTTGAGCCGGCTTGACTTTTGTCTTGCGGAATCCGCATGTGTAGATTCGTAGTATTGGGTGATACTACTGTAGTATTTCACTAGAATATTGTCATAATGGTACTGAATATCATAAAATCTGCATCTATATTGTCCGCACGTAATATTTTTCTTCTACATTGGGCCTAGGAATCGAATTCCAATAGAAATGCTAAGAAAAAGTTCAATAGCATGAAAGGTACTCTAATATTGGAGAAATTTTTATATATTTACATTAAGATAAAAATAATCATTATATTTTTATGGAGGAAAGTGTGGGAGACAGAATTATCCTAAATTTGGCTATTAGACTCATAAGTTATTTAAAACTAGCTCATATTGATTTGAATTCAAACAAATTGAACCTATTACGAATTGTTTCTAGCCATGATGAATGGACGAATTGATGCAACCAGCTGCGGGGAGGAGAATAAGAGTTCATAATAGAAACTTACTAGAGTCAAACAATGATTACTAGCAACAAGTGAAGGGGAAGAGAAGTTTTTGATTGATTTGGTTTAGAAATTGATGAGATCGGCGAGTTATGAAATATAAGAGAATTTCTTAACCACTTGAGGTATTGTATCTATAAAATATTTTTACACAAAGATGGGGAGTGAATTGGGTGCAAAACAAAATTTCAAATTTCATGCATAATTTTGATTTCTTAGAAAAACTTGTGTTGCAAATTGTTGGATTTTGTAAAGCAATATAGGGTCTGTTTGGGGCAACTTGTGCGTTTCAGGATAAGCTGCTTATCTTGAAACGTGGCCCGCGGGGCGGCCGCAGGGGTCGACCCACGGTCTGCGTTTAGTGTAAAAACCCAAACGCAATTTCAGATAAGCTGGCGAAACGCGTGAACCAAATGGTACGACGGCGTTTTGAAAACGCCACCCGCACTTATAAGCTGCCCCAAACATACCCTAAAATGCAAGTACTAAGCACACACTGAAAAAGAACACATCATATTAAATGATTTGACCCTCTGCACCGCATTCATGCTTAACAAATACCAAATCTCACTAATCAACTAGTACTCTTTCAAGATGAGTACAAAACTCTTACATAATTTTACTACTACTCCCTCTTCTTGAGGCCAAGCACTATAACAAGCAAGTAATTTTCTTTCCCGAAGAACAAATACTCCAATCACAAGTACTTTCCTCATCCCCGAGGACAAGTATCTCTCCATCACAATACAATAAGAAATCAAAAAGAAAAATTACAAGGATTAAATATCATAATAAATCTCAAACTTCATTGCTCACAATCCCCGATCAATTTAAAATGATAAATAGAAAATTTTTACTCACAATAGTTTTTATTTTAACTATTATGCAATTCAATGTAAAAGTTTTTACAAATTAATGTATGACCATATCAGCTTAAGTATGATAAATCTACAAGGAGTATTCCAATGAAAAAAACTCAAGTTAAGTTAACCACATATAATTTTAAGCCAAATCAAGTTGAGTAAAAAGAAACATCGATCTATGAGGGTTTCTACCAAGCAAGTAAGAGGATTGGAAGCCCTTGTAAGCACAGCAATTTGGAGTTTTTGGTTAGTAATATAGCCTATTATATGAAGAAAATTAAGGAAAAAATAATTTAAGCATTGGGCAAAAAATTAAAACAAATTGATTCATAATTAAGCACATAGGTGATTGGTCACATTTGCCTGCTTAATTGATTTGAAATTCAATTTTAAATTAATTGGAGTGAAAAAAGGGCTACGTTGTCAGTGGAGGATATCAGTTTGAGGAAGAAAAAGTTGGAGTCTGTGTGCCGGTTTCCAAGTGGGAGATTTGTTTAAGTGGAGCCCGTCAAAAAGAGAAAAAAAAGAGAATTTGCTTGCCGCCTAGCTACTCTCGCCTACCTCTCGCTTCACGGTTCTATTTTTCTGTGGTTCGCGAATAAGGCTCTCTCCTTTTTTTGGTTTCGCGAATCAGGCTTCTCCCTTAATTGCATCTCCTTCTCTCGCGATGAGAAAGCAGGGCATAGTGGTTTCACGGGATTGCAAGCTGCAGCTGAATTGAAAATGTAGCAGAAGAAAGGAAGACCGAGCGATCTCTCTAGTACGAAGGAAGAAGATATTGCAACTTGTCCTTCTGTAGTTGCGAGCAGTGAAGACAGGAAGGAGTTCTTTCTTGCGGTGAAGGAAGGAAGGAGTTCTTCCTTGAGGTGAAGACAGGAAGAAGGAATTGTTGCTTGAGGTGTTTCCTTTTTTTCACTTGTCTTCTGTTGTGGCTCTCAGATATAGAGAGAGAAAGTAAGAAATTTCTTTCTTGTAATTCTCGGCGTGATCAAACGGTGTAGTTTCCTCAATTAATAAAATCCTCTGCAACTTTGTGGATGTAGACAAAAATTTGTTGAACCATGTAAATCTGTTTGTTCTTTTCTAATGTGAATTTTCTCATTCTATTTTTCACTTCGTCGTCGATCGTTCTATTCTATTTCAAATTACCACAACACCCAAGTCATTTATCATATCAGTAACATAATTTCTTTTTTACATCATATTATATATATTATTTTTCATTAATAAAAACATTAGTTTAGGGTCAAATGAAACTAAATGTTCAAAAGCTCTTTATTTAACTTTGCAAGGCAAAATTTTCCACGTCAAGTGTGTTGCTTGTTATACTTATTCAAAGGCTCATGTTAATTACTTGTAAATAAAAGAAAATTAAGGAAATTTACATACCAACCACAAAATTCTCATGTATTTACATATCTCACACCAAAACTTTCATATTTAGCTTAACCCTCATATGCTCATTTTTCATCATATCTTTAAGAACTACGAATCTAAACTTGTTCGTGAGTTAATACAAATGAGGAGAGAAAATAAGACGAGAAAATATGAGATTTAAAGTGAAATATTTTAGGATTTTAATATACTGATTTTTTAAGAAATTGAGTCAAATTGCATATAATTGATGATCCATTTGGATGTCTACTAACACATTTCAAATATTTTAAATGTTCTTAGAGGCAAAAACAGAAGTGGCAGCTTGAACAATATAATAAAAATACCACAATATGTAGCTTTTATGTGCATTATAAAATTGATGGCCCATTTGGCTGCTTATTGATTTAAATTTTAGGTTGATAAAACATACTGATGGAAGCCTACAAATTTATTGTGGACCGTTTGGCACATAAAATGTTGGTAGCACATTGGCTAGCTAAAATACTTTTTTGAGCCGGCTTGACTTTTGTCTTGCGGAATCCGCATGTGTAGATTCGTAGTATTGGGTGATACTACTGTAGTATTTCACTAGAATATTGTCATAATGGTACTGAATATCATAAAATCTGCATCTATATTGTCCGCACGTAATATTTTTCTTCTACATTGGGCCTAGGAATCGAATTCCAATAGAAATGCTAAGAAAAAGTTCAATAGCATGAAAGGTACTCTAATATTGGAGAAATTTTTATATATTTACATTAAGATAAAAATAATCATTATATTTTTATGGAGGAAAGTGTGGGAGACAGAATTATCCTAAATTTGGGATAACCTATTAGACTCATAAGTTATTTAAAACTAGCTCATATTGATTTGAATTCAAACAAATTGAACCTATTACGAATTGTTTTCTAGCCATGATGAATGGACGAATTGATGCAACCAGCTGCGGGGAGGAGAATAAGAGTTCATAATAGAAACTTACTAGAGTCAAACAATGATTACTAGCAACAAGTGAAGGGGAAGAGAAGTTTTTGATTGATTTGGTTTAGAAATTGATGAGATCGGCGAGTTATGAAATATAAGAGAATTTCTTAACCACTTGAGGTATTGTATCTATAAAATATTTTTACACAAAGATGGGGAGTGAATTGGGTGCAAAACAAAATTTCAAATTTCATGCATAATTTTGATTTCTTAGAAAAACTTGTGTTGCAAATTGTTGGATTTTGTAAAGCAATATAGGGTCTGTTTGGGGCAACTTGTGCGTTTCAGGATAAGCTGCTTATCTTGAAACGTGGCCCGCAGGGCGGCCGCAGGGGTCGACCCACGGTCTGCGTTTAGTGTAAAAACCCAAACGCAATTTCAGATAAGCTGGCGAAACGCGTGAACCAAATGGTACGACGGCGTTTTGAAAACGCCACCCGCACTTATAAGCTGCCCCAAACATACCCTAAAATGCAAGTACTAAGCACACACTGAAAAAGAACACATCATATTAAATGATTTGACCCTCTGCACCGCATTCATGCTTAACAAATACCAAATCTCACTAATCAACTAGTACTCTTTCAAGATGAGTACAAAACTCTTACATAATTTTACTACTACTCCCTCTTCTTGAGGCCAAGCACTATAACAAGCAAGTAATTTTCGTTCCCGAAGAACAAATACTCCAATCACTAGTACTTTCCTCATCCCCGAGGACAAGTATCTCTCCATCACAATACAATAAGAAATCAAAAAGAAAAATTACAAGGATTAAATATCATAATAAATCTCAAACTTCATTGCTCACAATCCCCGATCAATTTAAAATGATAAATAGAAAATTTTTACTCACAATAGTTTTTATTTTAACTATTATGCAATTCAATGTAAAAGTTTTTACAAATTAATGTATGACCATATCAGCTTAAGTATGATAAATCTACAAGGAGTATTCCAATGAAAAAAACTCAAGTTAAGTTAACCACATATAATTTTAAGCCAAATCAAGTTGAGTAAAAAGAAACATCGATCTATGAGGGTTTCTACCAAGCAAGTAAGAGGATTGGAAGCCCTTGTAAGCACAGCAATTTGGAGTTTTTGGTTAGTAATATAGCCTATTATATGAAGAAAATTAAGGAAAAAATAATTTAAGCATTGGGCAAAAAATTAAAACAAATTGATTCATAATTAAGCACATAGGTGATTGGTCACATTTGCCTGCTTAATTGATTTGAAATTCAATTTTAAATTAATTGGAGTGATCCATTTGAATTTTGAATTTAGATGAAAAGAATTAATAATTCAAATTCAAGATCTATTTAATAAATTTCTTAACATGAGTGAATTATTAAAACAAAATTAATTAATTCAAATGAAAAAAATATGGTTGTGATCCAAGGGACTTCCAAATTAATATAAATGATTATTTAATTAATTAAGTTGGTTAGATTTGGAAGAGGGGGTTAGCCAAATACTTTCAAAGGTAAATTTAATTGAATTGAGTGAATCAATTTAATTAAACTCATAATTTAATGGGTAGCTAGTCACTTATGTTCAAAAAAAATATTTAGATTAATTTATTAAATTAAAAAGATTAATTTAAATCATGATAAATAATTTAATTAATTTAATCCCATCATTTCACTATTGCAGTAATTTAATTCATAAAAAATTGAAAATTGAAATTTATTAGAGATGATTTTTTTTTTGGAAATTTTCAAAAATAAATTTACACAATTTTTGTCAATTTTATAAATAATAACTTAGATTTTTAATTTCTATATCTTAAAACTAAACATGGAATGGATTTAAATAATTTATTTAAATAAAATTTAGTTGAAATAATCATGAAAATTTCGGCCATAATATAATTATATCGAAATTATCTTTTTTTTTATTATTTAAGAGGAAGAATGCTTTAATTAGAATAATTCATATGAAATTAATTTTAAATTATTTCACTAATAAGAAAATATTAATGACATCAAATTTAGTGAAATTCTTAATTAAAATTCAACCATATTGTGAAAAATATGATGAGATTATTTTTAGGATAATTTATGTGAGAGAATATGAATAATATCAATAATTCAAAGGAATAATTTGTATAGTTTGATAATTTATTGCTCAACTGATGAGCTAGTTTTCTTGCCATGGATAATGTGCTATAAATGCAACTCATGAAGTCAATTTCAAGTCTAAATATTATATAATTTATAAGTTAAAGCAAGTTATAAACTTAATTATCAAAAGTAAATAACTATTTGATTTTAAGTGACTAGTGATGCATTTTGATATTCAAATATATGAAATAAACTATGTAAAATCCTATAAGATGAGTTTATGATTGTAGGAAATCATTTATTTTTCATTTTAAAAAGATTAATACACTAATTTAGCTATTTCACTTATTTTTTGTTCACCTATTGAGCTGATTAATTAAGTTGAATTTGGTGTTTATCCTAAAATATGTAATGGACTCATTATTCTCATCGACACATAGATTGATTATCATCGAAACCCAGTTATTATCACTCATGGAGGTCAACAAATCAATATGATGAGCAACATGTGAAATATAATAGTTTAAGAGGGGAATGACCAATCATAAGTTTAGAATAGCTTGACAAAGATTCATTCAATGATTTAAACATTTTATTATGTGAGGTTCAAAAGAATTATGGTGAGTCAAATGCTAGGGGCTTGAATGAATCACTATAAATATGTTGAACTACAAATTCAAACATTGAATAAAATGAAGAATAAAAATTTTGTTCATTTAGGTTCAAAATAAAATTTAAAACATTATTTTTCAAATAAAAAAACAATAAATATGCTCATATATGTCACAAAAAGCCACTCCATCAAGTATGAACCTTGGTGCATTTTTAATGAGATGACTTTTAGAATCAAATTCCAAATTAATAAACTATAATTTCAACAAATTTATAGTAAAGTAAATATCTTGATAAGATAATCCCAGAAATTGATAAAAAGTGGTTCCATTTAAAACCGGAAGAGCCCAAATCAAGCAAATAAAATAAGACATAAATTATTGGACTTTAATTGAACAACCAAACAATCTCTAAATCTTATATCCTTATGTTCATATCAAGCATCTTAACGAGAAAAATCTAATAAATCTAAGATCACTCAATTATGAGTTGATCAAAATAATTAATATTCATTATTTGATGGAATGTTTTGAAATTTCAGTTGAATTTATCGAATATTATTTCAAAAACAACAAATATACCCAAATTTCACACAAAAATAAAACCATAAATTGTGTTTAAAGTGAGCTTGGTTATTTGAGCTGCTTTATAGCTTTCTCGATCTTCCAAACTTGATGACCTCTATTGTTCAATCACCATTTTCCAAGTGTTGTTGTATGACCACTATTGTCACCCGATTGCAGCCATTTGACCAATTATTTTTTGATGGTTGCCATTGAGCCACCATCATCGGCCACTGTTGATTGTCCGCTAACAACCACTATCATCTAACCCTATCGATTGGTTGTCATCATTCACCAACTTCGACTATACATGACAACCATAATCGGAATGACATAATTTGTCTATCATCGTCGGATCACCATTGTTTGAGTGCCATCATCATCCCTCAACTATGATCACTTATTTTCAACATTGACTCCCAACTATTGTTATTAGACCATTGAATCTTGATTGTCATCTAAATAACCATCTTCACCTAACTAGTTTTGTCATAACTCTCAGAGAACAAGTTAATATAGAGCGCATCATTTTATAATATCATATTCTTCAATTAAAAGGAAGAGTAGA
The DNA here is from genome assembly GCF_001263595.1 of Phalaenopsis equestris. Classification (NCBI taxonomy): domain Eukaryota; kingdom Viridiplantae; phylum Streptophyta; class Magnoliopsida; order Asparagales; family Orchidaceae; genus Phalaenopsis; species Phalaenopsis equestris. The sequence continues at coordinate 49,685 of NW_018164572.1, forward strand.
TCATTGTAATCACAACCAATGTTGCGTGTGGTTAGCTTTTTTAGACTTTCCACCTACAAAGTCTCAGATGTCCCTTGTATTTTTTTTTTTTTTCAATTAGTTTGTGTGTGAAATTTTCATTCAAAGTTAAGACGATAAACTCTTATACTTTTGATGCATGCTAGAAAATTCACAGTTGTAGAATAATAGATTATAGTTTTAGCTTTGCATGGGAATTTAGCACTGCTCAAATTAAAGAAAACAAATAATAGATATACCAGAAGTTTTTACGTGAAAAACCAGTAAAGAGAAAAACCATGACGCCTAGCTCAGTTGCCAAAACCTGTTATTATAAATTAACGATTACAGAGATCTCTTGCACCACAAGTGGGAATGGATTACAAAGTTTTCTGAATTACAACGTCGAGGTATGAAGATCTCGTTGCAAAGATGAGACGGTAGCTAATGATGATCGGCGAGGGCCGAGAAGTAGTGGTCGACGGTGGTCGGTTATGGTTGACGGTGGTCGGCTGTGGTCGACGGTAGCCGGTGTGATGCTGGACTTTAGCTCATTCTAAAAGCTTCAAGTTATTCTTCATGCTTCAATCTCTTTTTCCCTCTCATGAGAGGGATGTAGCTATATTTATAGAGTCTTGGTTGTAATTAATGCAGGAAGAAATATGAACCACTTGGATCGAACAACCCAGAGAAATTCTCTAGATCATACAACATTTGATAGACATTTGAGTGCCTTAATGGTGTCAAAATTGAATAATATTAGACTCATTAGATTTGTCTTGTCAAAACGCTCGATTAACTATAAACTCATTAGATTCGACATCTGTTTGATCTTCCAAATATGCTAAAAAAGCCTCCAAAAGTGGTTTAATGACTTGATCCAAGCTTCATTTAACTAAGATTAGACCAATTTTGGAACCATTAGGTCAGGCTCGTTAAGCTGGTAAGTTTGATTGTAAGTTTGCTTAAATCGAAGTCCTCATTGGCCTTTAATTGAAGTTTGAATATTTTTTAATGAAAAAGTTACTCGAGATTCTTTCAATGCCTTGAGATTCATGTGGGATGATGGGAATTTGTTGATGGTGTATCAACTTTATTGCCACAAATTTTCTTACACACATCATATACAAATGAAGGTATTATAAGTTCCCGTTTAATTGTTTATATATAAAATTTTATTTAAAAATCAATGTTCACATTTCCATTTATTTTAAATGTAAAAATAAAAACAAAATAATTTTTCATACTTTAAAGGACTTGTTGTGTGAAATATATATTAGTATCAACTAAATTCAATCAAAAATAAATTTAGATATTGTACTAATTTTCAAATATATAATTCCTAACTTCAAACACTCTTCGTCCCGTCGTAAACAAATATTACATGTGGCTACAAAGCGTCTAAAGGACGATATGATGGGCCACCTTGTCCTATACAATAAATTTGACAAAAAAAAATAAACATATTGCAGTTACATAAATACCACCCAATTCTTATATATTTACATATATAACCCAAAATTTTACATTATATATTTACACAACCCAAAATTTTCATATCACTTAAAAAACTATCTCTACTTTAAACCTTAAAAAGTGAAATACACTTTTTCATATATCTAAGATATCACATATGTAAAAATTGACGTTTGTGTTAAATATGTAAATACATTATATGTATAATCAGCTACTTTAATTTTTATATATATGTCACCTTACTTAAGCATAAAAATGTGTATTTTATTCTTATAAAAATTTAAAAATAGTGATGTGAAAGATTTGATTCTTATAAATGTAAAAACTAAAATTTAGGTATTTGGGATTTAAAGGCCCTTAAAGTCTATTGTTCCCGACGGCTTACCCACACATAAATCTTTCTCAAATACATATGTTCTAATTTAGTATACAATATAGTATTTAGAAATTTTTATGCATTTGTTATTTTATTATTTGGACGCTTAAGCTAAATAATATCTACGAAGGATTTTCTCTATATTTACTTATTTTTCTCCTTTTTGATGAGTTTTTTAATGTTCGGGATCGCTTATTTCTTGTACAAACTTCTCCATCATGTTGAGATAGGCTGGTTTGACTTTATATCAAGTTGCAATATTTTGCTATTAAGTTCTCTCATGTCATGCAATTTTAAACATTATCCTGCGTCTCCTTAATTATGTCTCAAAAGTCTTAAAATTTACAAAAATAAGGCATTCCACACAATTGTGACAAAGCGTGTAATTATTTAATGGCTTGCAATTTTCTATTTTGCTCTTCTTAACTTTATGATTTTAGCTTGCAGACAATTCCAAAATTACTAAAGCCTACTTTTCATCTTGTATCTTTTTAATCAAATCAATCCAACCACTGCAAAAACTTGAATCTAGATTAAGAATAAGTTTGAAAAACTTTCAACTAAAAACTATTCAATTATAATATCAAAAAATAAGAACTACATCACAAATAAATTGCTCAAGAGTTAGGGTCTTTCTGGGGTAGCTGCAACTTATTAATAAGTTACTGAAAAATAATCAGTTGTTCAAAAAACTGTGTTGACTACTACAAAAAAAAATTTTTTTTTTTTTGAAAGACTAGATTGCAGCTAGAAAGCTGTTATCACACCTAGCTAAAAACGATTAGAAAAACACTAATTTTAGCGGTTTGAAAAAACATCTTTTTGAAAAAGTTGTTAAAACACAGTTTACTAAAACGGGTTTCGATACGTTTTGAAAACAAACCACATCAAACAAGCTGCCCCAAATGGGGCCTTAGCCTTAGTTTAGCCATTAATATAGAGTTATTCAACTCACCTGAGGGGCGCACTATGTCAGCCATTAATTAGAACTATTTTTTTCCAAGAGAATTAAAAGTTCTTTAGAAAGTATTTGCTATTTAACTTACAGTTTTCACCAGAAGAACCCTACCTAGATGAAGTTTGTTATTGTCAGTTATATAAGCTTAATTTGTTTTTAAATAGCAAACAATGTTAGGTTCAACTTATGCAATGTCTATGTGATTATGTTATATAATAAATTCTATTGTTTAAAGGAAGACATTTCTTTATATATAAAGGTTATTGGTCTAAGCACAAATGTGCATAATTATAAGAAATTCTCTCTTGAAATCAAATGAAAATGAAAAAATATCCTTTGATTCTCGTTATAAATTTCATATCTATCTATATTATTTCATTGTAACTCACCTTTCTTCTTTCAAATGAGTTCAACTAGACCACTAAGGAATAGATTCAAATGAACAACCCAGGAGCACATAGCCAAAAGCACCTGCGCCCCCTTGCGGGAGCTCCTGCGCATGTTTTAGCGCAGTCAAGCCGGACGACGTGACCATGCCCAATGGGCATAGCTGCATCGGTATATTATAGATCTTTCATCTCCTTTCCCGAGCGTGTAGAATAATTACATCAAGTGACAACATAACCACGCCATTGAGCAGTTCCTTCTGTTCAGCTCCTTAAGTTTGCAATTTTGAGTAATGAAAAGTACTATCTCTACGTGCGGTGTATTTTCAACAAAGCTTTGGTGAACAAGGGAAGAGTCAAGGAGGAGAATTTCATAGTGTAATTTCTCTTGTGAGATCGAGAGGAAAGAGTTGTAGCAATTTTGTATAAGTTTTATTGATTGTAGGGAAGAATTGAGTGAGTATTTCTATGCATTTCTGGTTCTTCATAATAAAAATTTATGCTGGTTTGGTTTCGAGGTTTTTCCCTGTAACCGCATAAATCTTGGTGTGTGATGCACCTAAAATATATTGTGTTTTTAGAAGCATTTTTATACCTATTTTTGAGATATTACGATTTAATGGAAGGTATTTGTATGTTTTTTTTTCAGGTACAAGTATAAATTTGAAGAATGCTAAAAAGAGTGAAAATGATCAAATTTGAAGCAAAGATGTGAAAATTGTGCTAAAGTGTTTTGGCGCCTAAATCCCATATTCGACACTGCACCGGTTAAACAGAGAAGGCCGCGCTTAAGCGCCAGAGGCAGTTATTTGGCGGTTTTCTTCATTTGGCTGAATTTTGAAGAGGTATTTGAGGCACCTAGTGACTAAAGAGGGTGTTTATGACCACTAGAAACGAAAATATTATTAGAAGATTTGCAAAAAGAGGCATCCCTTGGATGATACATCTAGTTTGGACACATTTTGAAGAGTTTCCAAGGCACCCCTTGGGAAATTTATAAAGGCACCCAGTTGAGACATTTGAAGGGATGCTTGAAGTCCTGAAAAGTGCTTTAAAAGGGAGAGATTTTCAAGCACCACAAAAATTTACTTTATCATTTTTGTTTTTAGTTTTCTTTTGAGAGTTAAGAGTGTTGTAAAAGAGAAGAGATTCAAAGGAACTTTAAGAGTTTGGTGGAGGATTTGAGATAAGCTTTTATCATTTGTTTTTAAAGTACTTTTAGTTTTAATCGAGACTTCTTGTTGGTTTGACAATGATTTCTACTTTTAAACTCAATGATTTCTAATTTTTGATTCGACACTAATCCTAAAGCTTCTCCTCCATTTTTTACTTATTTTTCTCCATGGATTATGAGTAGTTTTATTTTTCTTTCATCTTAAAATGATAAGTAATTAAAGTGTTGGGTGGAAGTTGTGGAGAGTATTATTTTTTAATGTTGGAAGAAGTTATGATGATTCAATTCCATGTACTTCATTTACTTCTTAATTTGGCTTATCCAGATGTTAAAATTTGTTGTGAGAACATGTAAGAACCGGGTTGGTATTGATCAACAGTTGGAAAGAATCACATGAGGTTGTATGAGTGAGAATGTAATTCATATGATTTAGTGCAAATAAATAAGAAAATAATCATTGAAGGGTGTAGAGTTAGAACGCTTTAAAGTGACAGGTTAAAGCCCCCAACTTGGTTTATTATTTTAGGTTCTAAGACAAGATGTTAGCCCCCAGGTGGAGGGAATCAAGGAAACTCTAGAGTGAGAGCTAGCATCTTCCCCGCCTAGCCGGTCTTCAGAATTATTCAAACTTTAAATTAGCCAAGGTTTTTTATAGCATCTCTAGTAAGGGTAAATAATATAATTGCTCTTATTTGACACAACACAATCTGCATACCTCCACAACATAATTTCTATGCTTATTATTGATTCATGATAAGGAGAAATATATTTTTAAATTTAGTGTTTTTTTTACATAAACTCAAGTTATCTTTTTAAATTGTTACTGTTTTGTCAAAATATCAAAAATACCAAAAAAATTTGAATTTTAATTACTGTGAATACATCTCTAGTTTAAGTAATTGTCTTCTTAAAATAGAAAGTTTGTTGTTCAATAGAGCATATTGCATAATTTTTTTGTGGGTTCGACATTCAGGTCTTAATAAAAAAATATCATATTACTTGATAACGATATGTATACTTGCGTAGTATCCCAATATATATATAAATTGAAAAGTTAAATTTTTATTTTATTCAGGATCAAGTTTTGACTCTGTTGCAAAGTAAGAAAATATAAGTAAAAATATAATCAAAGACCTTGTTATACTGTTGAATATAAACAGTCGTGATCAATGTGCTTTTCTGAGATTATTATTCTTGTGCTTCTGATTGAACTTTTTGTTCGGATGTCTCAAATTGGTGTGATGTTATTCTGCATTTTGATTTTGATTTCTAATCAATCAAAGCCTAAGGTATTTTATAGTTCCATCCCAACAAGTTGTATCAGAGCAGAATGTTTGATTCGAATGGGAGCAATGATCAAAGAAACAAGGTACAAAGTGAAGAATTTTATTGGATCAAATTTTGTGTTTGGGAGGAAGAAAGTGGAGGAATTGTTATATCAGAATAAAAACATTTGGCACCACAAGAAATCACCAAGAAATCATAATTAATGATTATGGAAGAATTGGAAGATCGAATGACCCTAGGAATGATCTGTAGTCACTTCCCTTATATGTTTAGAATACCATAATGAATCTCGTGGAGGCATTAATAAAGATGCACACAAAACCTTCTAATTTAGATAATTTTTTTTTATTAAATATCTTATTCAATATGGTGATGGTGAAAGCCAATTTAGTGGCAGAATATTAGAACAATTTTAACACTATAACAAGTCATTTGTGTTGTGTGGGGATCAAATTTTATGATGAGGTCGGCTAAGATAGATTGCTTACAGTAATAAGTAACTCTTCAAGGAATAAGAAGTTGAACTTCAATAACATCCTGAGCTTGGTTCTGAATGAAGAACTTTGTAGAAAGGCAGTAAATGATAAATTTTCAGGTTTTGCGTTGAAAGTTGAAAATAAAGGAAGAAGTCTGGACCAGAAGACAAACGTAGACAAATTCAAGTACGGAAGAAAAAAGTTTAGGTCAAGCTGAAGAAATGACATGGGAGAATATCGAAACTGTGGAAAAAATATATCTCAAGAAGGACTGCAAAACTCTAAGGAAACTTGTGGTGAAGGACAGGAAAGGAATCTCTTAATAAATGTCTCCATTAATGAAATCCAAGGTCACTCTTTAGTCTTATCCCTAGCCAACACTAAATCTTGGGTAATAGATAGAAGTGCATCTTTCCATGTGTATCACAATAAAGCGGTTCTTAAAAATTACACTTAGAGTGATTTAGGAAAGATATATTTACGAGACAACAAGGCATGACATATCATAGAAAAGGATTATGTGGATATCAAGTTATCAAATGGAATTGTTTGGAACTTTACTAAAGTTAGACATGTTCCAAGTCTAAAGAGAATCCTAACTTTATGATATAGTAAGCAAATTTAGGGTTCAAGACTATTTTCACATGTGACATTTGAAAGGTGACCAGGGAGCAATGATTATGGGTCAAGACAATATTGAAGGATCCTTACTTGATCAATTAAATGAAAAAAAATTTATTGATATGATTGGAACCAAGATGAATTTAGGTGTGCAACACCATAGGCTTTGTTATATGAGCTAGAAATGTATGAAGTTTCTATTCTAAAAATATAATTCTGGGCTTGAAATTTGTAAATATGGATTTTTATGAAGATTGTATATATGTCAGGAAGAAGAATATTCCTTTATCTAAAAGTGGGTCAGTGGTGATGTCAAAGATACTAAATTAGGGCATACTAGTGTATGAAGTCCCACTTTAGTTTATTCCATTAGAGGTTCATACTACTTTGTCACTTTTATTGATGATGACACCAAAAAGGTTTGGCTTTACTTCTTAAAGTTAAAAAAAAATATGAAGTATTTGAAGTGTTTAAAATGTGGATGGTCATGCTAAACAATGAGACAGGTTTGAAGAAAAAAATTTCTCAGATTAGATAATAGGGGATAAGTATCGTGTTTAAAAGTTCAGAAATTTCCAATGATACAGAGAGGATCAGACATGAGTTCATTATCCCAAGAACTCTACAACATAATGATGTAGGTGAGCACATCTGCGGAACAATCACAAAGCTTGCGAGGAGCATGAGGCTATGCATGCTTGCCAAAACAGTTTTGAGCAAAAATAGTAAACATTTTGATTTATATGATTAATCTTAGTTCATTAATACCTTTGAAGTAAGGCTTACCCGAAAAATCCTAGAGTGACAAGAGATAAAATATTTTTCTTTTATTGAGATATGGAGGAAAAATTATATATGGTGCAACCACAGGGTTACAAAGTTCTTAGAAATAAATGTTTTGTTAGCAAGTTTAAGAATAGCCTTTATGGTTGAAGTAGACCATGAGATAGTGGTATATGAGGTTTGACAGGTTCATGTCAGACAAGGGGTACTAAGTATCTGACTGACGATAATTGCTTATTTCTTATTTCTTTTATATGATATGTTGATTGTAGGGGCAAATATGGAGAAAATCAAGAATTTAAATAAACAATTATCAAATGAGTTCAAGATGAAGAATTTAGGTCCAACTAAGAAAATCCTCAGTATAAGGATCAGCAGAAATAGGACTGCAAATATACTAAAGTTATCTCAGGTAGAGTATCTAAAAGATCCCACCTTTTATTTAAAGTTAAATTGTAGTAATGGTGATAAATAGTTTGCATTGGTGGAAGCTGATCGGCGTTGAAGTTGATAGTACTAGTTCGATAAAGGACAGGAAACAATAGTGGCAGATGATAATGATTATTGATAATGGTATCTAATGGTCAACGACAATGCTAGCCAATAACTATGTGCAGTCGGTAGGATGGTGCAACAAACAAATCTTCACTCTTCCAGTGCATTTAGAATTAATTGAAATCATAAAGATTTTAAATGCACTTAAAATAAACTAAGTGATAAATTCTATAAACCTTAAAATTTTTCATTTTATCAAATTTAATAGCTAATTTTGAAAAAATCATCATCACAAGCTTACATATTTACTTTAGAATATATGAACATAATATAAAGGGGAATGCCATGTTTAAATTCAAACACTCAATAGCTAAATCATGAGTAACATGTTTTTTATAACATCTGAAATGACATTGGCTCAATTATGGCTTGAGTGGACCATGATTTTGATGCCCTTAGCTTAATGTAGAAGTATTGAGTTCCCTTTAACCACAAATTAAGTATTAATTTATTTTTATTTGCTTATTATATATTTTAAAATATTTTTATATTTATATGGGTATTTATCTTATTTAAAGAATATTTTTTCTTATATATTTTAAATGTCATTCGTTGAGGACATTTTATTGAAGAAATTTATTTTCTTAAAATTCATTTCTTGAAAGTATTAGGGTTTAAAAAACATAATCTTTAAATAAGTCTTATGATAAGAATAATATAATATCTCAAAGGTAGGATAATAAACCCAATATCAAAGTTAATAGAATACAAATTAAAAATTTATCTCTAAGACTTCCTCTTAGTAATGACAGGGGAAAAATAAAGTTTATTAAATCTTAAAATATTAAGGTTTCCTTAAAGTACTAGTCAACATAATTACTTATATCCCATGTATGATGCATAATAATACCATTGATTGAGAATGCTTTATAATTTTTTTGGGTTCAATAAAAGGAGATAGAGTTCTTTCAACACAAGAATAGGCATTCATGATTGTTCTTTCGATAGGATGGATACTAAGAGCTAAAATGTTATCGAAAACAAAAAATCAATAACTTCCTAATGCTAAGAGGATGTATATGATTGGTGCATAAATGAGATGTTATTTGGTTTCTAAATTTATAGTTATAATCATAAGTGAATAGTTAATAAACCTGGGAATAAAATTACAATGGAACCTTCTTTTTAAAATAGCCACAAGAGGTAAAATAAATAATATACTTAATTGAAATATTTTTTTTTTAAAGATGGGTTTTATAAGAGGTAAAATAAATAATATACTTAATTGAAATATATTTTTTTTAAAGATGGGTTTTATCATGTTACAATAAGGATAATCAAGTGAGCTACCTATAATGATTTGGATGAAAAAATGATGATAAGATTTATATTCTAAGAGATTAAGTGACCTTAAACTATCAAAGAATCCCAAAAAAAAAATATTACTTAACAAAGTATGTAATAATAGAGTATTGAGAATCACATTTTAAAACATCAAATGAGTATAAATTATTAAAAAGGGTCTAATGAATAATAATTAAATACACTATGTTTGGAAAATAAAATTATAATTGTTATGCATAAAGAAACTTTAAAAAGAGAATAAAAAAGTTTGTGACTGCTCATTTGAAAACCATTTGAACGTGAATGCTTATAGCATTGAAAATTTTGTTATTTCAAAGATCAAATAGATGAAAGGGCCCATAACACCTCAATAACTAGAGGTGAATGCCCATATTAGTCAACAATATTCTAGAGCTAGTGATTTATATCATTATGAATGACACAAAAGTGTGGCTTACAACTCTACTATGATTTGATAGACCTACTGATACTAGGCCTACTATGTTTATGAAGCATATGCTTTGGTTCCACAAATCAAAGACTGTGGGCACATAGGATATCTAGGATAGTTTATTACTCGTAAAGAAAGATATTTCTCATTTAACTTACAAACTTAACCTTGAAGAGTTAGGAGACTATACAAATTAAACTATACCTTATTTAGGTAAGGAATGGCATCAAATGCACCCAACTTTTTTTAAGAAAATAATGTTGTGATTAAAGGATAATAATATAATAGACTAAACTTACACCTTATTAATGTGATTTTAAAAAACTTTTTTACAATACATTTATTTATTAATCTGCTTAATAACAATCTATGCACCTCATTTTTTATATGTCAGATCTCACCCTAACATTAATTTTTAGATTTCTCATTTGTTTATGGTTATAAAAATATCTATTCATTCACAAATTTGTAAGCTAATTAAACATAAATATTTTGAGCTCAAATTTTAAATGATTTAATAAAAAAAATTGTTCAATTATGTTTTACTTGATATTGTTACTCTCTCTCTCTCTCTCTCTCTCTCTCTCTCTCTCTCTCTCTCTCTCTCTCTCTCTCTTCGATGCAATTGTTATAATGTGGCAGGTCATCTTGTGTCGAGCTCATAATAGATAAATTATTACCAAATATCCATTTGGAAGGAATCTTATTTATTTTTCTTCAATTTTCATCAACATATGACCACTACTATCATTAAATTTTGTAAAATAAAAATATTCAAGATTTATTCATACCATTTTAATATATAACGAAATCAACATATACAACAATCATTATTTATTCTCTCTATCTTCACAAAGATAAACACCATCATGAATGTCAAAAATATTGATCTAAGGTACTAGCATACCTAATATCAGACTCTCATAAGTAACACAAAAGTCTCTACTCAATCTGAGTCTCTTTTTTTTTTTTCCTGAAACAACACATATATGCTAGTAAAGCAGAGGCAAGCAACCACAACTTAATAGTCTACCCAAAATTTAATGCAGTTTTTAGTATAAAAAATAGACATGTATTCAAAGAAAATAAATCAAGCATGTTAGAACATAATTTATAATATATAAGAAATTGTAGCTACAGTAGGCATATGTTGAGTAATAGTATAAATAACATGATATCACAAGTGCAGGAAAATAACATGAAAATAAAAATTAATTTCTTTATTTGAATTATTTAAATATTTTCCGTTCGCTCCTTATACCTTCACGTGTTCATTTTTCTCATATTCCCCTTGTAACTCCACTTCCACTTATAACTCCAAATGTTCGCATCGATTTAGACGTATCAAACACACAGTTGGATAATTACATAAGTGTAAAAATCTTTATAACTTCACTTGATTGCACATAACATACAACCGCCCAGCCATAACCTCTAGAACTCTCTAATTTTATCAATTTTGGCACATGTTTATGATACAAAAACTTTCAATCAAATACTAACAATTTTGACATATCAAATTTCAAAACATGCTATAGGAGTAGCACATACTAGTAGACACAAGTAATAATGTAATTTGCGGTGAAAATAAATCTACACAATTATATGAAATGTCTAGAATAATATTTCACACATTTCTTATTCTACAACAAATTTATCAACTTTTACAGCGAACTTAACCTTGAAGAGTTAGGAGATTATACAAATGAAAGTATATCTTATTTAGGTTAGTAGTGACATTGAACGCACCCAATATTTCTTAAAGAAAATAATTTTATGATTGAAGGATAGCAATATAATAAACTAAACTTACACCTAATTAATGTGCATTTAAAAACTTGTTTATAATGATTTCATGTGTTAATATGCTTAATAATAATCTATGTACCACTTTATGGATATGTCAAATCTCAGTCTAACATTAAGTTTTAGATTTTTCATTTGTTTATGGCTATAAGAATATCCATCCATTCATTCATGAATATGCAAGTTGATTGAACATAAACATACATTTTGAACTCGGTTTTAAATGATTCAAAACAAAAAATTATTTGTTATGGTCCCTCTTTTTCTCTCTCTCTCTCTCTAACTATTTTTCCAAATTTGTAGTAAGGACAAAGAATTTTTGTTTAAGTTTATTATTTATTTATTTTTATTTGTAAATAATTGACTTATGTTCGGTTTAAATTCTAACATATCGAACACCAGCAGCCCAAATCTAGCACGAACAAATAATCATCTTGCTCAAGCTTGACTTATTTACATCACTCCTCTTGCTACCACAGTTAGACATTAAGCCCATAAATTGAATCACAACCAAATTTGCTATATCGACCCTTAACCACGTGTTGTCTTAACTTTATATCAATCAACAAACTTAATCAACTTTAAGTGAGTCATGCATCGATTGATTCCATCATGAATGCCCCAATTTAAATTTATAATGCTTAGGTGAGAGTAATAGTCAACAAAATTAACCTAGACCTATCCTATGAAAATGTGGCCCCCTAGGCCAAACTCGTCAAAGGTCAAAATCTAATTTAGTTAAATTTTAGTTAGCACAAACTTTGGTGACCTTATTAGTAATCTAAGCCTATTAGACCCAACAACCCAATCTTACAAACTAATTGAACCAAACTGAATTTAATTGGAACCAAACAAACCTTGGCTCACCTCCATATCACCAATCATGCATGACACACCTAGGTGCACCTGAAAACCAAACCCAACCCGCATAGGCTAGACTCAAGCTTAGCCTAAAAGCTAGAAGAAATGTTCGAATTCTTACACAATTGCCTGTGCACGTCCGTAAGTTTGTGTACATGAAAAAATAATTGTCCTCATTAAATTTATTACAAATCTTTCAAATGCTTTTATTTGAACTATCACTATAATCATTAAAAAATACTGATAAAAATTGGTTCATTGATTACTTAAAACCATAAATAAATTCGTAGATCACACAAGTGCAAAAAATGAATCTCGCCACCGCCCAATAAAAAAAAAAAGGAGAAAAAACCAACACTTTTAATAACGGCGGCGCAAATTGTCACGTGCATGCCGCAAGTAAAGACAAAAGCGAAGATTAATGTAGGAAGGCGTCCTGCAGCACTGTCCCGCTCGCCAACCAATCTTAACCGGGGTGCGGCAAGAAAACAGGAGAAGAATTGTTCGACGTGCAACGCTTCGTGTATCCCCCTTGATGGCCCCCCACCAGTTTTGTCTTTTTTTTTCTTTTTAGTGGGATTTGCAAGCATGTCACCAATTCTTTTATATTTCCGCCCAATTTTTATTATATTTGTAATAAAAAGGGGTGGTATGTATGTGTTAAATTTAAAATTATATGCTAGACGAGTTTAAGAAATAGAGCACAAGAGAGGGGAAGAGAGGGGAAGAGAGGGGAAGAGTTTGACAATAATTATTAAAATCGCGTAATCCTTATTTATTAAATGAGTCTTTATTTATAGAAAATGGGATGTCTGAATGCATTTTGTACTACTAAAAAATAGGCACGGTGAGTTTTTTTGGTCAGTACATAATTATAGGGTCGAAAATCCGGGAAAACATCCGACCGAATTTTGGGTTGGACAGTCATGTGCTGAGAGTATGAGAGAGCGACCAGATGAGCAATTTTCTAGGCAGCTATGACCGAGGGCGAACTTGGAGATCTCTGGCCAACTACTTTGGATCCGAGGAATTTCATTGTTTGTCCAGCTTGATTGAAGAATGTCGGTGGATTCATCAACTTGAGCTTTGCACTTGTAGACTTTAAGGGAGGCGGTTGAATTCTGCTCGCCTTTGGATTATTTTATTCCCGGTCTACAAATGTCTTAAACTACTGCGGGTGGGACTGGGTCAGCCACACCATAATTTTTTACCAGCCATCACATCTATTTGAGATTTGTGCTGACACATTTTTTAAATGTACAACATGTAAACCTCTTTTTTTTTATTTTAAGTGTGGGTGCATGCTGAAAGCATACATGGATAGAGTAAATCGATCAAAGGATCGTATAAAAGATATTCGCTCTCAAAATTGAATGGTAATCAGTGGCTAAGGCGTTTCAGGCAAACAGTTCAAGAAACACACTCGACGACATGTGCATGGTGGATTCAGTATCATACTCCACTGAATCGATCAGACAAACTCATCCACTCGTCCCGTCGCCAACCAGATTGACAAAGAATTTACTTGGAAGATTGGACTGAAGTCTCAAGATCAGACAAACTCATCCACAGTTGTTTATATAGTGTTAAGAATATTGATAATTAGGCAAGATATTATTAGAAGAATATTGGAATGACTACACGAGACAAAAACATTAACAATGAAAAAAATATTTCTTGAGATCTGCATGTAATAATGACTAAACAGTAATGGCATAATTAATATCGTCTTTAAGCTTCTATTGTTCAATTTGAAATTTAATAGATCATTTGAGCAAGAACTTATCATAGAAGAGCTTTTCATTTCTCTCCCATCGTAGTTAAGAAGGAAGCGATGAACTAATTGTCATTTAATAACGTTACAGATGATGCATCACTGAGGAGTTGTAAGGAGGGTTGAAAAGGCAGAATCATGCTTTAGGGAGTAAATTTTGATTAGCCACTTCAAAATCAAGCGCTCTAAAACGAAATAAGTATGTGATTCTCATCGATTGGTTTGCATCTCTCTGATGGTCGTGCATCCAAGATTTTATGAATTATTTAGCAATATCTATTAAAATAAAAATAATTATAATTTAATTTAGCCTGATTAATGAAAAAAAAAATGATAATGATTGATGTGTGCGAAAAGATTCGTGGCGGTAGAACAGTAAATTATAGTCTTAGTATTGCATGGGAATCCAACACACACTCAAAAGAAAGAAAACAACAAGAAGTGATTCTCGAAGTTTTTACGTAAACCTGTAAAGGGAAATAACCATGGGTCTAGGCCTAGTTGAAGAAATTTACTATAAATTGAAGATTACAAGAGCAAATTCTTGTTCTACATGTGGGAAAGGGTTACAAGGTTTCTTAAATTACATCATCAACATGCGGGTAAACTTGTTGCATGGAACAAGCGGTGACAACAAGCGGCGGGTGATGGTTGGTGGTGGTCGAAGGTGGTTGACGGTGGTGGGTGGTGGTCAACGACTGTTGACAGTGGGAATGATGCTGGTTGACAGTAGGAATGATGTTGGACTTCAGCTTATTCTCAAAGCTTCAAGATCTTCTTGAAGCCTCAAGCCTCCAGTTCTCTTTCGCCTCATGAGAGGTTTGGGGCTATATTTACAAAGTTTTAGGTTCAATTAATGCAGAAATATGAACAACTTTGATCAAACGGCTCAGAGAGCTTCCCTCAATTGGATAATGTTTAAAGGATATTTGAGTGTCTTAATGATATCAGAATTGAGCGATCTTGAGCTCGTTGGACTTTTCTTGTTGATGCGCTCGATTTGACTATAATCTCGCCAGATTTGGCATCTAAAACACTCCCTACACACAATAGGATTCGAACCTGTGACCTGAGAGGACTTACGACCTTCAGAGTGGTTGCTCTACCAATAGACCAAGATATGTGTGTGCGTGCGCACACACGCGCGCCCACGCACACGTGCAGTGTTCCAATTTGTAATATTTTTGGATGGTGAAATCAATCTCGCTCAAAAAAAGGATGGCAATCATATTTGGAGGAACATACAAATGTTGAATCTAACAGTTTATAGTCGAATCAAATGTCTCGACAAGAAGAATCCAACGAGCCTAATATTGCTCAATTTGGATATCGTAAAGACACTCAAATGTCTATTAAACACTATCTGATTGAGAAGAGCCCTCTAATCTATCTGGTCAAAGTTGTTCATATTAATGCATTAATTGCACTTAGAACTCTATAAATTGAGCCTCAACCTCTCACAGTGGCTGGGGGGGAGGAGCTGAGGAAGAGCTATAAATTTTGATAAGGAACTGAAGTCCAACATCACTAATGCCACTGTCGACCACAGCTGATCACCATCGATCGCTACCCATTTCTTGTGACAAGTTTCTCCGCGTTTTGATGCTATAACTTGAGGGACTTTGTAACCCTTTCTCGCCTGTAGTATAAGGGGTTGTAACTTGAGATTTCTTCAACTAGGTCAGTCCCCGTGGTTTTTTTCATTTACAAGTTTTTCTCATAAAAACTACTAGTGTCACTACTGGTTGTTTTTTCTGAGTGTGTATTGGATTCTCTTACAATGTCAAGACGTTAATTTATCCCTACCGCCGCAAATATTCTAGCACACGACAATGATCATTTAAATATTATAACTAATATATTAGTTAATTATCATATTTTTTCAATGATTAAAAATAATACACACACACTTTTATATATATCGCGACAGTAGAGCGATTATTTAGTATCTGAGCGTTAGACGTGAATTCAACGCTCACTTAGATTACAAAAGTGATGCGTCAAGAAATATCAACTTTTTATGTAGAAAACCATGGAGACAGAAAAAAATCATGGGGCCTAGTCTAGTTGAAATAATCCACTATATAACATTGGGTGTAAAGTTTCATGTTTCCTTTGAGTAAGGAAATATAGAATTACAAAGTTGATATATAATTGTATTTCAGTACAATAGCCATAACAGACTGTGAAGGTCATAGTCAATTGTTGTGGAGTTAGTAGTCTGCAATGAATGTTAAATGTAAATGGCGGTTGTAGTGTTAACTTATCATAGATGTCATAGTTGAAATTTATGGTAGTAGTTGGTCATGTGAGACATAGATGGCTGCTTCAAAAGATTTGGTTAATGACATATGTTGTAGTGGAGGGATATAAGAGTTGTGAGCCGCGTACTTGGTCAGCATAGGCCGTAGTGAAAAGTTTTAATAACTTCCATAGGATAAAAGGTTGGAGTTCAGAGTTGTGTAAGTTGTGAGCTGTGTAGGATGTAGTTGATGATGTAGGTCATAGAAGAGAGTTGTAATAACATATGTTAAGGCTGGAGTTGGGGGCAGCACGAGCTTTGATAACGTCTATATATCATAGAGATTAGAGTGGGAGCTGCATGAGTTTGGGCAACATATGTTGGCCAGATTTGGGAGTTGGAGGAGCTGTGATATTTTTGTATGCCACAAAGGCCATATTTAGCTGCTGCACAAGCTGTGATAACGTCCATATGCCACAAAGGCAAAAATCAGGAGCTACCCGAGCTGTTATAGCATTTATTTGTTGCAAAGGTTGGAGTTGAGAGTTGCATGAACTGTGATAATGGACACATGCCACAAAGGTCGGAGTTGGGAGTTGCATGAGCTATGGTAACATTCACATGACACAAAGCCCGGAGTTGATAACTACATAAGCTGTGATAACCTTAATAAGCAGTAGAGGTTGGAGTTGGGAGCTTGATGAGTCCGTGTATGCTATAATTGGTCACATAGGCCATATTGGTGAGTTGGAATAATGTATATAGGCCACAGAGGCCGAAGTTGGAAGTTGTATGAGATGAGATAACATTCGTAGGCCATAGAAGCTAGAGTTGGGAGTTGTACAAGCTGTGATAATGTTCTTAGGTTGGAGTGGCCAGCTTTGGGAGCTGTAGGAGTTGTTATATTCTCTGTAGGCTAGACAGGTTGGAGTTGGGGCCTACATGTTTTGTGGGTTGTGTAGGCTATAGTTGGTTACTTATGCCTTAGTGGTTAGATTTAATAATATATGTAGGACACAAAAGCTAGATTTGGGAGTTGCATGAGTTAAGATAACATTCATAGGCCAAAAAAGTCTAGAGTTTGGAGCTGCAAGAGTTGTGATAATGTTCATAAGTCACAAAGGTCGGAGTTCGGAGCTGCATGAGCTATGGACCACATAAATTGTAGTGGTGGGTTGCGAAGAGGGAAATTTAGCAGTCTAGAGAAAGTCACTGTATCTTGAGTATGATAATTGCAAGCAGTTATTGCAGAGTGCAATGTTACATCGTCTTCGGTGTACATTATTACACTACTATGTAAGTGGCTTTGTTACATCTATTAAGGGACGATAAATTGTAGTTGACGGCGTGCGGTGGGTGGCAAGTGACAATCGACGACAGACAGGGAGTGACAATCAACGATTGTCAGCGGTTGTAGGAGTGGACAACACTCCATAGACCATCGGTGTGAAACAATGGACATCGACTTATTATCCTCTAAGGCTTGGACTTCCTCTATTTTAATGTCTAGGTAGAGCTATATTTATAGACTTCCCGACAAATAAAGAAAGAGTATGAATCACTCTATCTGACGATTAAGAGAAATCCTCTCAATTAGGTGTTATTATGTGAACATTTGAGTGCTTTAATAGTATTAAAATTGAACAATCTTGGACTTGTCAAATTCATATTATTGAGAAGCCTGATTTGATTATAAGCCTATCAGATCTGTAATTTATTTGACATTCTAATAGAGCAATAGAAGCTTCTAAAAATGACTTAATGATTTGATCTTGACTTGATTTGACTTATATTAGACTAATTTTTGCGTCATTGAATTCTTCTTGTCAAGCCGATCAGTTTCCTCAAAAATAATTTCGAGAGTTGTACCATGCCTCGAGGTCACTAGTATATAATAGACACACCTACGCCAATTGTTATGGAAGAGAAGAAATGAATTGATGCCAATAAAAATAGATAGACATACTAAAATAAAATCAACAATCATAAAAGGTCATCTGTTCAAAATTTATCGGCCATGCCTCGAGGTCACTAGTATATAATAGACACACTTACGCCAATTGTTATGGAAGAGAAGAAATGAACTGATGCCAATAAAAATAGATGGACATACTAAAATAAAATCAACAATCATAAAATGTCATCTGTTCAAAATTCTTCAGAAAAAAAAATCAGACCACCTTAAAAAATGCACATTTAATTTTTTAATTTATTTTGAAAATTAATGCAAAATTTAGAAAATAAATATTTTTAAAAATTGTACTTAGAGTTAATGTAAAAACCTCAAAATTTAACCATTTGAAATTGTAATCATGGCAGCCCCACTATTTTGTTTGGCACATAAATACAAACAAAATCACAAAATCTAATCATTTCATATGGCGCCAGGTGACGTTATGTAGCAAAGTTCGTATCAGTGTGGTTGGGCCACATGAGATTACAAATTTATATATATATATATATATATATATATATATTAAAAAAAGAGTTGTAATATATTAATTTTTCAATTTAATATATAAATATGATTAATTTAAAAAAAATGTATAAAAAAGATCTACACTGACATATATAGATTTTATAGTTTCTTTTAGTTAGCCATTTTATATATTAAATTTAAAAAAATATATTTTAAAATTCATCTTCCGGAAAAGTATTTTTAAAAGGCACATTCCGTTAAAAGGAGAAGACGAATTGCGATCTAAAATATTGAAATATTATCTTCTAAGAAGATAATTTGAGGAGACGTTCAAAAGATGTTGCTTCATTAATGATGCCCAGATCGCCCACGTTACTTAACATGAACTACATTTAAATTATATTTACTACTAAAAACTACATTTTGATACCCATCATTTCTTAAAAATAAATCTTCTCATAAATGCTCAATATTTGAATTGCTTTGTTATTTTGTATATTATTTAATGCATTAACTATAATGAAAGTTTATATTATTTATCTTACATTATGCGAAGTATTTAACATCTAAGGATTTATGCGTCTACCTAGATATACTTTATTTATAAAATTATTATATAAACTAATAGATTCATATATTTGCATATAACATAATAAATAATTAAATAATTCATAATTATTATTTAGAAGAAAAAAATTATTGAGAATTTAACGAAATGCTGTATGAGGATATTCATTTTTAAGTAGATAAGATCTGAGATATGCAATCCATATTGAATTTAATTAAAACAATTAATATATTTTAAGTAAATGAATTGACATGCCATCAATAAATTTTCGTCATTCGACATTAATCTCTAAGCACAATATGAATCTCAAGATGATTTTTGAGCAAGAAACATTTAAAATTTTATTAAAAGTCATTCAGAACTCCGTTTTTAGCAAACATAGTCAAACTGGCCGGTTCGACGAGACAGACCAAAAAATACCAAAATTGGTTCAATCCAAATCAAATCAAGCCTCAATCAAGTAATTAAACCACTTTTGAAAGCTTTCAGTGCATAATTAGAAGATAACATGAACTTCAAATATGACAAGCTTAGAATCAAATCGAGTGTCTCGACAAGACAAATCCAATGAGCATAAGGTTGCTTCATTTTGACATCATTAAGGTACTCAAATACTCATTGAATACCCTCTGATCGAGGGAATCTCCTAGAGCCGTCCAATAGAGTGGTTTGAATTCTTCTTTATTTGCAGAGAGGTTTCTTTAAGGCTCTATAAATAGATGGTTACAACCCATGATTGAAGCTTGGAAGAGAAGATGAAGTCCAACATCGCTTATACACCACATACCCGATGAATACCTCTCACTCATGCAACCACTAACACTGTCAACCACCACTTGTCAACCACTGTCTATCCTCATTAGCCATCACTTGCTTCGTGCAGTGACAAACCTTGAGTACAGTGTAACAATGCACCCCGAATATGATGCAACGCACACCCCGTTGATAGGAGTCTAGAGTTGCACTAGCTTCGAACAATGTAGGACATAATGGAGAGCTGTGATGATATTTATAGTTTGTAGGGGCCAGAGTCGAGAGTTGCATGAGTTGTAAGCCACTTAGGCTATAGTTGTTATATGTGGTGATATTCTTAGTTCTTAAAGGCCGAAGTTAAGAGATGCATGAGTTATGGACAATGTAGGTCATAATTAATCATATAATTGTAGTTGTGAGCTTTGGGGAGAGAGTTTTAGAACGTTAGAGAAAATCATCGTATTCAAAATGCATTATTGCACCATCTTCCAAAGGTGTCATTGCACCGTATGTGGGGTGTAGTATTACATTGTCATCGGGGTGTGTCGTTACATCCCAAATAGTTAAAAATCATGATTGTATTTGGCTATGTAGGCTGCAGATGATTGCTTCATGAGTGTTGGTCACAGAGGTTTTAGTAGAAAGATTCAGGATTTGTGAGCCACGTATGTTGTGTTTGGTCGCATAGGTTGTGGCTGTGAGCTGCAACAACGTTCGTCGACTGAAGGGGAGAGAGTCGGGAGATGCTTGTATTGTGGAGCACATAGGCTGGAATTTGTCATATAGATTGTAATGGTGAGCTGTGATGACGTCTATAAGCAATAGTGATCGAAGTCAGGAGCTGCAGAAACTCTGAACCACACAGGCCGTAGTTGGTCATGTAAGTTGTAGTGGTGGGCTGGGATGATGTCCTTAGGCCGCAAATGTTAGTGGTGAGCTGTGAGGACGTCAATAGGCCGCAGAGGTTGGTAGTGAGCTCTGAGTACGTCCATAGGCCACAGATGTTAGTGGTGTGCTACGAGGACATCCATAGGCTGCAGAGGTTGGAGCTGGGTGTTTCATTGTAAGTTTAGGGTGCATCATTGCATCGTACTAATCCATAGGCTGCAGAGGTTGGAGCTGGGTGTTTCACGAGTTTTGGATCACATAGATCATAGTTGGCCATGCAGGTCATGATTGTGTATTGTGGGGGGAGGGGGGAGCTTTAGGAATCCAGAGAAAGTCACCCTCTTTGGAGTGCATTTTCACATTGTATTTGGCAGAAACTATTACACAGTGTGTGGGGTGAGTTGTTACAACTTCATCGGAGTACGTCGTTGCCCTTTATATAGAGTGTGTTGTTATACCATCTTCAAAGTACATTATTGTACCGTATTTTGGGTGTGTTGCTACACTGTCTTTGGGGGTGCATTTGCACCATATCCGAGGTGCGTTGTTATGTCATCTTTGGGGTGCATCA
>NW_018164572.1:71490-115208 GCF_001263595.1 Phalaenopsis equestris
GAGGTGCGTTGTTATGTCATCTTTGGGGTGCATCATTGCATCGTACTAGAGGTATTTTTTTACATTGTCTTCGGGGTGTATTGTTGCACCGTATTTGGTGTGTGTTATTACACCATCATCGGAATGCAACTTGCACCGTATTTGGTGTGTGTAGTTGGGTGTGAGGAGGGGTAGGGTTTATTTATATAATCCAGATTGAAAATAAAGAAGAAATCTGGACCAATCCATCAGACGACCAGGAGAGGTTATTTCAAATGGATGGTGTTCGGTGGACCTTTAAGTGCCTTAATGGTCAGAAGTGAGTGATCTTGGGGTCGTTGGATTCTTTTTGTCGAGACGATTGATTTAACTATAAGCATATCAGATTCATTATCTGTTTGACGTTCCACTTATATAGTGAAAACTTTTCAAAAAAGCGGTTTAATGACATGGCATGTGTCTGTTTTGACTCAGATTAGAATAATTTTAGTTTGATTGTAAGTTTGCTGAAATCGGAGTTCTGGATAATTTTTAAGCAAATTTTGAATATCTTTAACTAAAAAATTTTCATCTAGATATGTGTCATGTCTCCAAATTCATGTCAAATAATGTCTCGAAATTCATGTCACAAGATGAGAATTTGTTGATGGGATATCCGTGATAAAATTTATAAACATCTCTTTTGTAATCATCTTTAAAATAATAATAGTCAGCTCCGAAATATGAATTAGAAAATCTTAAGTCATAATTAAGAAATAACATCTGATGAGTCTCTCTTACTTCGGAATAAATTACACATTAAATCACGTCTTTAGTTTCATCCGCATAAATAATTGGCAATTACATACGCTACATTATTACTATTTACAAATCTAGCACCCTACTTCATTCATTGATCAAATTCTCATCCCTCAAATACCAAAATGCACGACAAAATCTTAACTTATATCTTTCATTTTTATCAAATCTTCAGTAATTTGATTGTGCCACACAAATATATCGATTATATAATTAAAAAATATCAATTATGTAATTTATAATTATCATCTGAAGCTAGATTTTATAAATGGTAACGTTTTGGCTGTTCTATATGTAATTATTCCTGAATAACTGGTAGCTCTGTTATAAAACCCCGAGCTCTGAAACTTGAAGAGCGCCTCATGAGATCGCTAGAACTCTGAAAGGCAGCAGCTGCCTTCTGCACTTCACAAACTATCTTTCTCCCCAGTTTCATCGCCTCAGTTCGATCGGAATCCTTTTTTTTTTCTTTTCTTTTGGCGTCAGGTTAAGTTCCTTCCTCTCGAAGTCGAAATTGGCATGCCTAGAAAGTCAGCTCACCTTTCTTCTTAGTTACTCCTTTGGAACCCAAAACCGAAAAGTGTTCCTTTTTATCCGAAAGTTTCATTTTTTTTCTGTACTCCATTCCTCGAAAGAAAGGGAGCTTAGTTTTCACGATACTTTTCCAAATTTGATAGAGTTGAGGAATATTGAGGCTGTGGTCGAGGTTTTTTGCGAGCGCTCTTAGAACATGAACCATTCTTTTTGATATCTACTCAGCTATTCTTTTGACTTACTTTAATGGAAACAGAGGGATTGATTCTTTTCTTTTTTAACGTACTGTACTCGTTTGTGTCTCTCATTGTGCGTTTTTATGGTTTGAAGGTTTTGGGGTTTTGGAGGGGAAAAGTAATGGCTGCCCCGGGGCAGAACTCTTCGCACCCTCAATTCATTACGAGTCATGGCAATCGGGAAATCTTTGGCGGTCCCTCTTCTCCTCTTATAGATGATGTCGAAACCGAGCAAATCATCGTTCCCCAGGTAGATTCTTTCCTGATTGAATCGCCTTCAAAGAAAAAAAGAGAGAGAGAGAGAGAGAGAGAGAAAACTCTTAATTTGGACGCCGAGTCTGCCAACCTCTCTTCTATGAGCTTATCTGTTTGATGAAATTTCTCAGTTAAAAGCTTTTTCCTGTTCACTTCGGAGGGCCATGGAATCACTAATATTGTTTAATTTCTTGACTGCACGAACTCAGCTATTGCTTGACAATTTGAATTAGAGTGAGTTGACTTGCTGGGGAGTTCATAGTTAAATATTATTTATAGCATTTAAAGTTGAAAGAAGTGCCTAGTGAGAACTTAATAGCTGTTTGCTCTTCCATGAATATGACGCATGCTCTGAATGCTCTAGCAGATATGCAAAGTTATGATTTTTTTTTTTTCTTTTGGAAAAAAATAATTTTTTCTGCACAAGTTATATAATATCCATGTCTTTGAACAAGTTATTTTCAAAAAAGGGTGTAATATGTTGCATGTTTGTAGGAAAGTGTAGGAAGTGTGATTGTGCATGTCATATGTTTAAAATATAATTTTGTTACTGTAAAAGCTTTTATCATGAATCATTGAGATGCTTAACATCTACCTTTTTCACAAGCTAGTGGCATGTTCCTACTTCCTATTTGATCTCTGTAAATTATTAGTTAAATTATGATTACTTTTCAGTTTCACCATATGTATATATCACAAAATTCACCTATGTTTTTAAGAACACAACCTAAGTATTTCATATTTTTCATAATCTTACCTTGACATATGATCTCCGTTTGCAGGAAAAAAGCTGGAAAAATTTATTTGTCTATATGGGTCCTGGATTTCTTGTTTCTATTGCTTATATCGATCCTGGAAACTGTAAGATGCTTCTTTTCTGAGCTTCATATTCTAACCCGCCTAATCGTTTATGTTCTTCTAAAGATATTATGATATATTAAAATATAGTTGAGACGGATCTACAGTCAGGAGCACAATTCAAATATGAGGTATCTCTGTCTCTGTCTCTGTCTCCCTCTCCCTCTCTCAAGCACACACATATACACTCATTTAGTATATCTCAATCATTGGAATCCAAACCTCTGCCTGTAGAGATGACTTTATATCATTCTATAGCTAATTGTTTTGCTCAAGTCATTCAAGTGCCAATAAAAAAAATAAACCAAAGGAAACTCACCTTGTTTGGAAATTATAACTTTGTGGGCAAAATACTAATTAAAAATTTAATATTTGTGCTTGTTTTTTTGCTCCTTCAGTTGCTCTGGATCATCCTCATAGCTTCAATTGCTGCACTCATCATTCAGTCTCTTGCAGCGAAGTTAGGAGTAGTAACAGGTGTTTGTTGTTCAGGGACTTTAACAGATTGCTGTACGGATCATGTTATCACGTATTAGATTTTGCACTTTTAATTGTGAGATATCTATTCTTTGCAGGAAAACATTTGGCTGAGCACTGTCGAGCTGAATATGCAACGGCTTCAAACTTTATTTTGTGGTTGCTCGCTGAGCTTGCTGTTGTTGCATGTGACATCCCTGAAGGTGTCGTTGATCTCTATTTAGTTTAATTAATCTCCCTTTTGATACCCAATATAATAATTAATATTTGAATTCTGTTAATTTGGTTCATATCACATGCATCAATCAAACCTCAAAATTTATGCATAATAATGAAGTTTATATCTTATTTGTCTATTAATTAGCACAAATTGAACTCAGCTAGAATTAGTTTTCTCTGAGTGAGCGATAGATGGACACAATTTTTTAACTATATAGAATCATTTCTTTGTTAACAATTTGAACTGTTACTTTTGACTAGATTAATAATATACGTTGAAGGAAGATTCAAGCTTTCTGCTAAAAATATAGATTTGTTGACTGATGCTGCAAAAGTAGTACAAAATTCACTTTCTTTGTTCTTTTGTGGCCCATAATGAGCTTCTTTTTGTAGTTAATATTGTGCATGCATTCTAGTGGAAAAATTGCTTTCAACCTATCTCTAATGTATTTTGTTTATGTTTAAACTGTAGTTATTGGAACAGCCTTTGCCT
This sequence comes from Phalaenopsis equestris, assembly GCF_001263595.1. Classification (NCBI taxonomy): domain Eukaryota; kingdom Viridiplantae; phylum Streptophyta; class Magnoliopsida; order Asparagales; family Orchidaceae; genus Phalaenopsis; species Phalaenopsis equestris. Next base: position 75,340 of record NW_018164572.1, read on the forward strand.
TGAACATGCTCTTCAGTATCCCAGTTTGGTGTGGTGTTCTCATTACTGGATTAAGCACCTTGCTTCTTCTATTTTTGCAGCAATATGGGGTATGTCAAGGAGTCTATATTTATACTTAGTGGTTTTAGCGATTGGGTTGCTATGTTTGAATTTAACTAGCTTTGATTGGTTCAAAATCAAGCAACTAGAAGTATAGAAAGAGTAAACCCACACGAGCTGGAATCCAAATCACTTCTTTGGTTTTAATTTCTAATTGGCTATGTAAATTAGGTTTAAATCCCTTTTGATTTACAAACTATACTCTACTTAGATGTTGGATTTGTTGTTTTGAAATAATAATGTGTATAATTTGTCCAAGACCTTAATTTTAGCCTAGAAGTATCCTCAAAGGCTGTTTTAAAAAAAAAAGAAATTATAATTAAATCAAATGACTTTGTAATCAGAGCAAATTAGTTTATCAGATTCTAATCAAGCCAGTTCTTTGTGTTTTATGCTTCAATGTTGCACCTATTTGATGAATGTCAAATTTATGAATGAAACATGCATTTAGATATATTAATAAGATGATTTCCTAGTAGTTTGCATGATTATAAAAAATACCGTGGCCTTATTTTTTACTATTGATTTCATAAGCTCTCTAAATGTTCTGCAGATCCGCAAACTTGAGTTTTTCATCGCTTTTCTAGTACTTATAATGGCTGCTTGCTTCTTTGTTGAACTTGGCTATGCAAAGCCACGGTATTCGGAAATAATGAAGGGATTGTTTGTTCCCCAACTCAAGGGAGATGGCGCTACAGGACTTGCCATATCTCTACTTGGTGCTATGGTTATGCCGTAAGCTCTGATTAACTTGAGCTATATTCATAATTTTTTTAATGCTTTTTTATTTTATTAATTGCATGTGATATTTGCAGACATAACCTTTTCCTCCATTCGGCTCTGGTATTGTCTAGGAGAGTACCACGTTCAGTTCATGGAACTAAAGTAAACTTCTAATCTGCTGATTGGTATTCTTAGCTTCTTGTATTTTTTGTAGTTATAGTCATCATTAAAGATGTTCTAAGTATGAACTAACTTCTTGTGATTCTTTGTAGTTATATTCATCAATATTTTGGATGTTTGGTTGTGGTAATTTGTTCTATAATCTATATTTATACATTATTTGTGACCTTGACAGGAAGCATGTAGGTTCTACACTTTAGAAAGTGCAATTGCTCTTTCTTTGGCCTTCCTTATCAATGTTTCTATCATTTCTCTAAGCGGAACTGTTTGCAGTTCACCATCTTTAAATCCAGATGATAAAATAAACTGTGAAGACTTAGATCTCAACAAAGCTTCTTTTTTACTAAGAGTAAGTCATTATCATATTGCTAAGTCTGGTTATTTTTGGTACATTAGTAATGTTCAAATGTGTAAATGCTAAAAAATGCTTCTGTTATCCATATTAATAAACTCCAAAATTGATTTATACATTGTTTTGTGCTATGAACAGAATGTCTTAGGTAAATGGAGTTCAAAACTATTTGGTATTGCTTTATTGGCATCGGGTCAGAGCTCTACAATCACTGGAACTTATGCTGGGCAATATGTTATGCAGGTTTTATTTGTCTCTAAATTTTTTTTTTATTATTTTTGATTTACAATATTTAAAAAAAGAACTCCATAACCGGGACCAGAAAAGATTTGAACTTTACTGCTGTCAGCCATTATGTGTCTCAAAAGAATGTTGACCTTTATTGCTAGTTCTTAATTTGGCGTTGTTGTTCAAGAAGATTGTTGAAGCTATGGTGGTAATGTGTTATATTCGTCTGGTTAATCCTTAAATAAATTAAGCTTAAATTCTCTCTATTGTGTGACAAACGGCGCATGAGTGTTAAACTAAAGTGCAAATATTTTGTGCTGCCATCAATTTTCTATATTGCTGCTAAAAGATGAAGATTTTCCAGTTCAGAATTCCAACCAAGGCTTGTTGTCGGTGGCTTTGAGAAGTGTCAAATAGTCCTTGGCTCTTTGTACGGGGTCCAATTTAATCCCGGAATCTATATAAGTGTTAATTTAGTCACCAGAGTTCTATAATAAGAGCTAAATTAGTCATCATTGGGAACTATTTCAACCCATATTAAAAGAGCATGAGACTAATTTGACATTTTTATATACTCGGTAACTAAAATGACCCCATGTAAATTTATAGTCACGAGACTATTTGACACTGTACTCTGCATTAGAAAAAAAAATACAGAGAAAAGTTTGGAAGAGAGCATTTGGGAAGCTTGATTGTTCAATCCTGCTTTTCTCCCTTGCCACTTCTTAAGTTCATCTTTCTGATCTTCTTCCTTCTTGCAGTCTCCATTTATATGGTGATCAATTTAATTTTCTTATAGGGTTTTCTTGATCTGCGCATTACGCCTTGGAAAAGAAACCTTTTGACTAGATCTCTGGCAATTATCCCAAGTTTAATTGTAGCAATCATTGGTGGATCTGCCGGGGCTGGAAGGCTCATAATTATAGCATCGGTATGCAACTTCTATATTTCTTTTGGGTATGGCATTTACATACCACACAAATGCACAATCGTTACATATCTACATATGTAATACTAAACATAAATATTTATATGTTTGACACCCAAATTCTTTTTGTCACACCAAAAATACCAGTCTTACTAACTTTTTAAAAGTGAATCACACCATCTCATACATAGGTTTATAACACCAAAGTGTTATGAATAAAAGTAAGATTTATATGCATTTTACCATCGCAATTCACTTTGATACTGTCATTTGAATAAAAATACATACAACTTTGTGCAGATGATCCTGTCATTCGAGCTCCCCTTTGCTCTTCTTCCACTCCTCAAGTTCACCAGCAGTAAGAAAAAGATGGGCTCATATGCTAATTCTTTCGCAGTAAGTTCAAAGATCGATGAACAACTTTAACATAAGCATTTCCATCAACTGTAATAATCTTTTAGCGAAGCTTCTGCTTTTTTAGGTACTGGTTAAACTCATTAATTCTTACATTTAATGCAGACTGCAGGACTGACATGGATTATAAGTTTATTTCTCATGGCCATTAATGTATACTATCTCATAACCAGCTTCGTCAAACTGCTATTGAACAGTAAATTACAAACTGTATCTAAAGTGTTTTCGGGAATTTTTGGCTTTGCTGCAATATTGGTGTATTTGGCAGCAGTCATATACTTGGCCCTGCGGAAGAACAGGAAAAATACTCAGCCATTGCTATCTTCAGGTTCTGAACTTGGCCGAGTACATGACAATGCTGGAATTGATGCTGAAACATCTATATACAGTCTACCAAGGGAAGATATAGTTGCCATGCAGCTTCCTCAGTGAAGACCTGTATTGGATCTGGAAGAAGTTTATTGTTATGTTTTGCTTAATTTTCTCTATCTGAGAGCATCTTATATTAAGCCTTAAAGTAACATTTGGTTAGATGGGATGGGTATTTGTAGAAGTTTTAAATGTAAAGGTATATTATTGAGATTATGCTTACTTCGGATGTGGTTTAAATTAGTATTTAGAAAAGCCACTCTGATTTGTTGTTAACTCCCTCGTTGATATCAGTTGGATAAGTCGAAGAAATTTTTCTATCAAATTTAAGAAAACAAATTGCGTTCTTTGGCAAACTTTTTGATATTCTGTATTAGAATGTATTTCTTTTCTTTTCTTGTTTTTTTTAATCATAGACTTTTTCTAAGAGGCTCATTTAGTTTTATAGAGTCGCCCCATGTCAACATATGTGGTGGTTCTTATTGTTGCTTGAAAGTTTACAGTGATAGACTAGCATCTTAAAGTTGTATGAGATTTCACGGGCACAAAAAGTTGAAAGTGCCAAGCATGGCACAAATATATTTTTTGCGAAAATTTTGTACTAAAAAAACTACGTGAAGAAAAGTTAGATGTTGAGGGTTGATGTATTAGGAGTTGGAAAGCATTGAATAATGATTAATTGGGAATATCTAAAGTTCAATGATGATGGATGATCACCTTGGTCTTTATCATTATAGGAAGAGAGATTCGACAAATGATAAAGTAAATGTTGAATATCAATAACGGGTGAATTTTGGATATGGCTTGTTTGCAAGTTTGAAGTGACAATTGGTGGGGAACATTGGCAATCAGATGATAATGAATGATTAGATTGCTATCAGCAACTAGGAAAACAAGCATTAGACATCAATAATTGGTGGACGTCAGACATTGATTACTTCCAAGAATCTAGTGACAATTTGTTAAGCATGTTAGATATAAGTTGGGTGATGATGGCTGTTGGTTTAGTTATTTTCTTAATAAGAGAGGAGGCTAGGTGATCAGTAAGTCCAAACTTATACTTTGGTAGTTGGATGTGTACAAGCTTTTAGCAGAAAGAGGAAAAAGAAGAAAGATGACTCTAAGGGTACTATATAAATATATAAATAAATAAATAAATATATATATATATATAAGCTGAGTTGGCATTTATTGCATCATCGTAAAACTCACTGTCACAAACATCTTATATACTAGTATTTATTCTTGAAATTATACACATAGTAGGATGGATGCCAGTTGGGTCGAAAGGTCTTGATTTCTCCAGATGGTGAGGTTCGGCGGACAACAGACAAGTGGAGCAGAGGTTGTTACAGCCCCCCTCAAGCTGATGATTCGGCCATAAATGTTAGCTTGATATTCAGTTGTTGAAAGTGAGTATTGGAGAGAGCCTTTGTAAAAATATTGGCGAGCTAATCTTGAGTGGCAATGTGATGAATAATGAGTTGCTTTTGCTGTATGTAGTCTTGAATGAAATGACAATCAACTTCTATATGTTTGGCGCTTGCATGAATGACAGGATTGTTGGCAAGTGCTATAGTGAAGACGTTGTCACGGTGAAGTGTTGTACGTTTAGATTATGGGTAGTTGAAATCAGCCATATAAGGTTCGCGGTAGCATAGGCAAGGGCACGATATCCGACATCGGTAGAAGATCAAGCAACATTTACTTTTTTCTTAGTGGACCAAGCAATTGGTGTTTTGCCAAGGAAGGCACAGTAACCGGAAGTGGATTTGTGGTCATTGAGGTCACCGACCCAATCAGAGTAAGAGTAGGCTATGAGGTGAATAGGAGAGTGGTAAATATGGATGCCAACAATGGTGGTTCCATTAAGGTAGCAGAGAATGCACTTAAGTTGTTGAAGATGATGATTAGTTGGTTGTGGCAGTGTTGGGAGGTAAGATTGATGGCAAAAGCAATATCCAGACAAGTGAGAGTGAGATGTTGAAGAGAGCCTACGATTTGGTGATATGTGGTTGGATTTGGGAGAGGAGTGATGTCAGGTGGAGATGATGGTATTTTGGGTGAGCAGTGATTGGGGACCGGTTTGGAGTTGAGCATGCTTGCAAATTGAAGAATCTCGATGACATCAGAGGATTGAGATAGGTGGGGGCCATAGAAGGCATTGGTTGTGTGGATGCCGAGAAAGTGAGATGGAGCCCATGAAGTTTAATAGGAAATTGGGTTTGAAGTTTGTTGATGGTGGAGTTAAGTAGTATGGAATCAGAGCTTGTGAGTACCATGTCGTCTACATATATGAGTATGTAGAGATGATGGTGAGCATTATGTAGACAAAAGAGTGAAGGGTTGGCAGAGCTGGGCTGAAAGATAAGGGTGTATAGTTAGGAGGATTCTGTGGCAAACCTTTGATGTGGAGCTTGCTTGAGTATGTACAAGGCTTTTTTGAGAAGGCAAGCGTGATTGCGATAGTTAGGATAGATGAAACTGGGTGGTTGGGACATGTAGATGGTTTCAGTGAGATGACCATGTAGAAAGGCATTGGACACGTCAAGTTGAAGTATGGGCCAATGATTTGTGAGGGCAGTTGTAATGATAACACAGATGGTTGGTAGTTTGGCAACGTGACTAAAGGTTTTGGTGTAGTCAAGGCCTTGTTGCTGTTTAAAGCCTTGAACAACGAGGTGTGATTTTATAACGGGAGATAGTGCCATGTGGTAGGTCCATTTGGAACCAAAGATGTTGTAGTGAGGTAGAGAGGAGACAAGTTTCCAAGTAATTTGTGATTTTAGGGTTGGAATTCAATGGACATTGCTTCACCCCATTGAGGATATTTGATGGCAGAGGAGTAGCAGGTTGGTGTGGGGATGAGATGATGAGTGAGGAAGGACCCCATACATCCGAGTGAACTACTTCTAAAGAATAAGAGGTAGTAGAAGTGGAGATATAAAAAGGGAGCTTGTGGATCTTAGCTATACTGCATGAATTACAATGTAATTGAGCTGAATTACATAAAGCAAGAAATTGGGAAGCTATGATGGATTGCGTTCTTGGTGACGGATGCCCGTGACATTGATGTCATAGTTGTGGAATATGTTGGATGGAGACATGCTATATTTGTGGTTGGCCGCACGGAGGTGGGAGGATGCACCGAGTATAGATCGTGGATATATGGACCTTTAAGACGTATGTGATTTGACTTGAGATCGGAGATGTGGTAGCCATCAAAGGAAAAGGTGATGGAGCAAGAGTTAGCTTTAGTTAACTTGTGAACTGAGATAAGATTGTAAGTTAAGTTTGGAATGAGGTAAAGATTAGAAAGGTAAAGCTTACTCGAAGGTGTGGGTTGGATCCCTTAGCCAATTTGAGAGATAGGGAGTTGTTGACCACTGCCGACCAAGTTGGTGTTGTCTCCTTGGTAAGTTTAAGGCTGGATAAGATGATTTGGTTCGGCCGTTAGTTGTTCGGTGGCACCACTGTCGAGGTACCATTTGTTGTCATTTGATTCAGTGTTCGTGGTAACAAGGGTTGTTGGCGTTTGATAAGATTTTTCATGGCGGAACCAGCACTTGAATGCTTCATGTCTAGACTTGCAACAAATTTGGCACACTGTAGGAGAACAATTGTTGTGGTTGAGGTTGTTGTTGGTCTTATTTGGGCTAGATGAGGATGCATTGTGTTGACCATTTGATGAGTAGTTATTGGAGCAACCATTACCTTGATCGTGAGATGCAAATAGAGTTGTTGAGTTTGAGTTTTCCTTAAGCGCTTTGTTTGCTAGATTTATTCTTCACTGCATAGAAGGGCATATTGATCGTCAAGGGAGATTAGGTGAAGGGTAGTTTAAATTGTTGTTTAGAAAGCATGGTTTGTCGATGGCAGCCCATTGAGGGTGTAGTGGATGATATATTCTAGATCGAGAGTAGCTCTTGCAGTTGCAAGAATATCAACCTTTACTTTGTATTGATTCATATATTTGTTGAGCATTGTGAGGTTATGAAGTTCATTTTTCAATTGGATGATGTGAGACTAGTAGGAGGATTGAAGACGGTGTTCTATTGCTGGCCAAATGTCATGACAAAATTTAAGTGTAGGAGATAGGTTATGATAGAAGGAGAAATGACGAAATAAGCAGTTAGACTTTTGTTGAGCAACATCCATTTAGTGTAATTGAAATTGGGGAGAAGACTTTCTGTGACATCTGAGATGTGTCGAGGGGGATATGAACAAGTGCCATCTAAGAAACTATCATACCCATTTGCATGATAAGGTTTCATGACTTGCAACTTCCAGGTGGGATGATTATCAGTGGTGAGCAGAGTAGAGACGAGACATTGAATATTGCTCAAGATGAATTTGAGTTGAGAGGGAACTGGGTTGTCGATCGGTAGAGTGGTGGGCTAGGATGCATTGTTAGCACCAGAGGAGTCAGTTGAAGAGGAAGAAGCCATGCAGATTATCAATGTCAGAGTGAAATGTAGAGGATCGTGAGACATGTTCGCTCTAATACCATGTAGAAGCTTTTGGCAGAAAGAGGAAGACGAAGAAAGATGGCTGAAAGGGTAGAGCAAATTTTTTCATTTTTAGTAAAACTTAGTCACAAAAACTTGTATACAAAATGTAATATATATATATAAAAGCATATAGTAAAAGGTTTGTTATAAATTTAGTGGTAGGATGGATGCTAGTTGGAATCGAACAACCTTGATTTCTCCAATGGTGAGGCTCGACGGACAACAGTGAAGTGGGGCAGAGGTTGTTACAAGATGATATTGGTTGTTAGTCACTTGTAAGCATTGGTTTATGGTGTATAAGGAATGCTACAAGAGATGATAGGCGATTAGCTTGATCATTATTATAAGAGCTGAGATTGGATGTCTAGAATTACTATTGTAGAATGTTGGTGGCGGTGATAATTGTTGGGCTGAATTCAACGGTGAATGTTGAAAGTTAGGTAACAATAAATTATTAGATTGATCATTTGGCCGATGATTTAAAGATGAGTGTTGAATGTTAAAAGCTAGAAGACATGAGTTGTTGGCAGGCATGAGATATTAGGCATTGGAAGGTGTCATGCGACTATCACTGGATGTCTCCACTACATAACTGTTGCCTAAGATCTCGTAGGCATTAAACCCTCAAACTCTCACTTCGAAGTCTAGACTCTAAAAATTCATAGGACCCTAATTGCTTAACTCTACAACAAGCATTAACTAACCTTCCAAGGATCATCAAGCAAGCAAGTTGTTATCTTCACTTTCTTGGTTACCTTGGCACCTTCATATATGTATAAGAGATGAGTTTTCCAAGGAGTACAAAAACCTCTGAGCTTAAAGACATGAGTTGAAGAGGCACTACTTCAGCTATTTAACTTATTCAAAGCATGGATTGCCATCTTCAAGAAACAACACTCGCATAGAAACCTTACAAGTGGGTATTTGTTATCCTTTAATAAAAGTTAGTCTTATTCTTCTATAATATTTAATTTTCTCATTTTGGTATTTTTTCAGATAAACAATCAAAGCTTTTCATTCTACACAATCTTTCGACCTTGATTTGTGTAATTCTCCACAATCGTGTAATTCTCCTTGATCAATTTTTTTTTCTTTTTTCATATATCTTGCTACAAAATTAAGAGAGGATAGGTTGAATTATGCATGCTTCTTGAAATTAGTATATATTTTGATGATGGTTGAACTCTTTCTTTATTGCTCCACTCAATGAAGCTTTAAAATAATAAATTATTTTCTTCTTTATTAGGGAGTAAGATACATATATATTATATTTGTATGATAAGAATGTCAACTCTATTATTTGTATATTTAGAAAAAAATGATGATGAGACTCAACCACTTTTATTATGTTGATGGTGATAGTGATAGTGATGGTGATGGTGATGGTGATGATGATGATGATGGCATTGTAATTTTGACTTATTTTCTTAATAGATGAATATAATATTTAAGAAATTTACATACATACCTTACAATTCTTAATGTATTTACATATCTAACAACTAAATTTTCATATTTACATCTACAATACTTTGGTGTCATATACCTATGCATGAAAAAATATGTTTAACTTTTAAAAGTAAATGATAACGATATTTTTGATGTGATATTAAACATTTGAGTGCTATGCATATAAATATAAAAGTTTAGGTTTTAGTTATGTAAATTCATAAAAAGTATGTAGTGTGCATTTAAAAACCTCATACTGTTTTTTTTTTGTCAACATCAATGACAATAATCACCAAATTTGTTTTAACAATAAATTTTTGCAGTGCAATATTATAAGCATCACTCTCCTACTGTGCTCCCTTCAAACCACCTTGTTAAATACACATGACTTTTTCCAAAGAAGGTAAAGTAATTCAAGATTTGATGAACACATTTTAAAACCTTTCACTATTTATAGAATTCAATAAGAAGGACAAAAATATAAATTTTAAATTCCCCCAAGCATTAATTGCCAAAGATGTTTTGACTTCAATAACACTATAATTGGGAGTGCCGCTCATACATACAGTCACTCAAGATAACTCTCGATTGTTATAAGTCCTCTCGATAGGTTATTAAATCTCAATTAATGACCTTGAAACCATAAAATGTTGCAAATCCATTGAAGAAAGATATTACTCACAATTGACGAACTTTAATTGCGCATTAATTCAAAGAATTAAAACTAAAAAAACATCAGCGCACTTGCCAACCACATAGTGGTCAAGGATGTAGTAACAGACCGTGAGATCATCGTTCGAGTCATGCATATTATCTTTTATGCTCATCGTTTCTAGATAAGAAAAAACTTCAAAATTCAATTAACTTTGGGGCAAGTGTATAAAGAAAAAAAGTTTAACCAAGAAATTCTGACAAAAATAAAAATTTATTTATATTTTTAAATGATTGCAATATTATTTTAATTGATTACAAAATAAATATAAGATAAGATAAACTTTATTTGATTATTCATGTATTTTATTTATCTTAGTATAGTTTCAAAAAATTTTAGGCTCATATTCATCAAATTTTTATGAGAATTTACTTATTAAAATTTATTTATAATAAGGCTGCCAATGTCGCATTCACAGCCACAAATTTGAAATAAATGAACAAAAAGGGTATTACATAAATATAACTCGATTATATTGTTTTTATATATGCAACATCTAAATCTTTATATTTATTCGTGCCACACTCTAATTATAAATGAAATCAAAATAGCATTAGAAAACTTATCTATTAAATGCGAATCTTGATGTAATTTTTTAATTGAAATATTTTCTGAATTAAATTTAGTTCCACGAGCTTCAAGTTCAATAAATTTATAGGTGAACTAAAAGTCTTAATGACACATACCTAATACCATTAAGGGTGATTAAATCAAATTTCAAAAAAACTTAGATCAATCACCTTAAATGCAATTGAAAACTTCATAATATTGATGAAAAGACTGAACAATATCTAGAACTTGTATGCTTGTTGATGAGAGAAATCAAATTATCTCAGAATTTAGTTTGCTAATGGTTAAATCAAGCTTCTCGACGAGAAGAATCCAAAGATCCCAAGATTATTCAATTTCAACATTGTTAAGACATTTAAATATCGAAAAAACTACTTGTGATCAAGAGAATTAATGTAAACTGTCTGATAGGATGTTTTGGAGAATGACCAAATTTACTAAAACATCTATTTTAAAAATTATAAATAAGCTCTCATTCTTCATTTGAATAGAGGAGTAAAAGAGGAGAGTGAACTAACTTCTAGAAATTAAAACATGAAGTCTCGGTATTGTTGTTAGCCCTCGAAGTTGATCACTGACGACCACAATTTTTCGTAAACCACCACTAGCAATTATTGCAGATAACTATGACTATTTTGACCACTAACTAAAACTTTTATTGCCAACTATAACAATTATAGGCCCAATTATGACTTTTGTAGGTAACAATTGTAGCTCTATTTCTTCGAAGGCATGCCCATGAGATGTACATGTATATTTTAAAAATCTCATAATGTTATATGCACGTTAAAAAAAATCTTAGAATGTTATAAGCATTTGGAAGATATATTATATTTTAAAAAGTTTAGAATGTTGTAAGCATCAAAATATATAAGTATATTAAAATAATCTTAGAAACTTATAAGTCTCCGAAGGTATACATTCAGGAAATCACAGAAAGTTATGAAGATACAGATACATTTCTTTATATGGTGATCTGAGGAGACGATTCGCCGTCACTCTCTGAATCTTTTCAATCGGCCTCCTACGAATGGAGGCGCGGTTTATAGATCTCTCCAATATTTCCCCCGAGAATCTGGGCATCAACGACCTTCTCAGCTCCTCTTACATCCATCACTCCAACGGCGCTTGCTCTGCAAATTTTAACTGAAGACAACTATGATTCTTGAAGTCATCGAGCTCTGAGCGAAAATTAAGCTAGGATTTATCAATGGATTCATTTCGAAGATGGAAGGTAACGATAGGAACCTCATTCATTTTTTAATTCTGAGTGGCAATGTAGCATTTGTATGGATACTGAGCTATGTTTCCGAAGAAATTTCTATAAGCATCATGTATATCGATAACTTCCTACGATGGGCAAACTTCCTCCCTCCCCATCACTAACAAGGATAATATAATTGATCATTGTCCTAACATTGTTCTATCTATTCTTTCTACAGAACTGAACACGCATTTCAATTCATAGTTAACATATCAAAATAGTTAGGTTTTTCCTCTCAGTACATCTGAGACAAGCTCGATTTCTGAACAATCATCACTGCACACTGGTACAAACCTTGGAAGGTCCAAATAGGTTTCCAATACACCTTCATGTTTAAGAGATTTCCACAGCATTTTGCTTTTACTTGAGAATTTCATCAAGGCTTTTTCATTAATGAAATAAATTGTGAGTCCAAGCTCAACCATTCCTTATCTAAGTTTCTATCTATTGATTCTTTGTCAAGTTCTTATGTGTCCTTTGTTTTAAATTCCTTTTCTCAATTTAAGCTACAATATTATCATGAAGCCATTAAACTTTCTGAATATAGAAAATTCATGGACACCGAGCTCAATGCACTCGACACCAATAATACATGATCCATTGTGATGCTCAGTAAGAAAACATACCAAAAATATTATAACTCTGATTTTTCCATTAGCAAAGAAAAGGTATGTATTGTCACCATAGGATAAACACAGCAAGAAAGTGTAGAATTCTTGAAAATTTTTTCTCCAATTTCTAAAATGATCATGGGCAAAACACTTCCCCCCCTGATGGAGCCTTGTTGTCACCATAATACTTCAAATGGTGAACCTCTCTGATATTTCTATATATTGGTATTTGATTGGGCTTTGTTGTACCGTACATTGTCTCGACCAAACATCACTATCGTGGTGCATAAGGTTAGCTTAGCTAATTTATCACACAAGCATGAACACCACATTTGATGACTACAAGGCATCTTCAATGCTATCTCAAATCAACACCACGACAAGATATATTCTTTCCAATCTCATCTTCTATGTAACTAAAGGCTTTCTTTGATGCATATTGAGGCTAATATTTGGACACAATAAAATTCACTACCAGCTACCACATTGTCTTAGGATACTTGTTAATTTACTATAAGATAAGGAATTACACCTCTATTTCAAGATCGTCCATCGAAGTTGAATATTTGGCCTTGGTTATTACTTTTAGTGATCTGATATGGCTCAGTTAATTGTTATAAGACTTCAACATTCATTTATTTCCTCCCACACTTCTACTCTGAGATAATCAGGTTGTCATCCACATCACCAACAATCCAATCTTCCATATGAACACCAAGCCCATTGAATTCGACTACTCCTTTATTTGTGACTTGATTATGAATGGCTTCATCAAAATTATGCCGATCAAATATGCCCTAAAACTTCACTGATATATTCATTGAATCACGATATTAATTGTCTTCATTGTTGTCAAAAATGGGCAATGAGAACATTTACAATCCATTTTGAGGATTATTAAATATTAATCTTAACCGATTGCTTCCTATTTCGCTAGCGGCTCTATACAACCTAATTGGTTTTATACTTTCTGTTGAGAAATTATGGCGAAGAAAACATGAATCGACACAAATCCAGAATAACACACATAGATTTAACGAGGTTCGACAAAGATGCCTACGTGTCGACTTTCTTTTAACTCCAGAATAAAAGTTACAGGATACAAAATATAGACCTAGGGTTACAAACAAGCCTATTTATAACCCTAGAATAAACCTTGAGTACAATATATAATTAAAAAATTACCCCTGCACCATAGCGCGGGGCGTTGCCCCCACACCCCCAACCCACATAACAAAACTCCCACGATTGGACAGATTCTTCTGCTCCGCTTCGCTTCGTTCCAACATCTGTCCCTTATATTGTATAAGAGTCATACCTAACAAATCTCCACCTTGGCGAATATACAACCCCTTAGGAGAAATATATTATGAAGTTTCTTACACATTGAAGTGGGTTGGGCCACCACGCTTTTCTAGCAACTGCAAACATTCAACAAGTCCAAGCAATGCAAAACTTGTTGATAGTAACTGACTTGGTCAACATATCACTGCATTTTCATCAGTATGAATCTTCTGCAACAGTATCTCACCAGAAACAATCAATTCTCTGATCTTGTGATACCTGACATCAATATGTTTGGTTCTCGCATGATACACCTGGTTCTTAGCCAGATAAATAACACTTTGACTATCACAATGCAACTGAACTCCAACTTGCTCAACACTCAGTTCCTTTTCTAGCCCAGTAAGCCATAAGACTTCTTTTGCAGCTTCAGCTCCTGTCATGTACTCAGTTTCAATTTTAGATAATATCACAATTGACTGAATTGTTGATTTCCAACATGAAGGCCCTCTACCAAGAGTAAACACATATCCAGTTGTAAACCTTCTGCCATTCAAACCACCTGCATAGTCTGAATCAACGTACCTCACAACTGAATGATCATTCTGCTGACTGCCAAAAATAATTTCATGTCCTACAGTACCATTCAGATACCTGAAAATCCAATTGACTGCTTCATTGACTGCTTCCCACCAATTGACTGCTTCCCAATGTCGCCTTCCAGGTTTATACATCTATTTGTTGATTTGACTAACAATATGAGTCAAATCAGGGCAAGTACATACCATTACATACATCAAACAACCAACTGCACTAGCATATGAAACTTTTGCCATGTCTTTCATTTCTGTATCTATCTTAGGACGCTGTTATGAAAAAAACTTAAAATGATTTGCCAATGGAGTGCTCACAGACTTTATTTTGTTCATCTCAAACCTGTCCAACACTTTCTCAACATAGCCTTATTGAGATAAACATAATCGTCTTGAGCCTCTATCTCGATGAATCTTCATTCCAAGAATCTTCTTTGTAGAACCCAAGTCTTTCATGTCAAATTCTTGGCTCCATAAAGCTTTCAAATCACAGACATCATTCATATTATTTGCAAAAATCAGTATATCGTCAACATACAGTAATAAAAAAATAATAGAAAGATCATCAAGGATCTTCACATAAACACAACAATCATACTCACATCAGAATCATGTATGAGTCAAACCGCTTTTACTATTGTCTTGGAGATTGTTTCAACCCATACAACGATTTCTTTAATCTGCAAACCAGATGCTTCTGTCCAGGTTGAGTGAGCTCTTCTGACCGCTCCATGTTAATCTGCTCCTCCAAATCACCATGCAAGAAAGCAGTTTTAACATCGATCTGTTTCAAATGCAATCCCAAATAGCTGCTAATGAAAACACTGTCCTGATTGAAGTATGTCTGACCACATCAGAAAAGATTTCATCATATTTTATCCCTTTCTGCTGTGAAAATCTCTTTGCTACCAGTCGAACCTTGAACTTTTCCCCGTCTTTTTCTGATATTGCTGGTTTTCTTTTGTACACCTATTTGCACCAAATAGCCTTTTTTCTATTTGCACCAAATAGGCACCAAATAGCCTTTTTTCCCTCAGGAAGCTGAACTAGCTCACATGTGCGATTTTTCTGCAAAGACTCCATCTCATCAGCCATTGCACCCATCCATTTCTCTTTCTCCTGACTTGTGATAGCTCTTTGAAAAGTGGCTGGATTATCATTGATGATGAGAAGTGCACAAGAGACCAAGTCTTCATAACCCAATATGCTAGGAGATTTTATATTGGTGCGTCTCTGTCTATCTCGGCTAGATTGTAATTCTGCAGATCATCTGGAATGGATCACCAGGTGTTGGATTTGAACCTTCAATTCTCTCAATTGTTTCTATATGTTGTTCTAAATCCATTTGCACGTATCTGAACTGGAACTGTCCTGACACCTTGTTTTGATTCTGCTACAACATGGACTATTCATCAAAAACTGCATATCTACTTATCACCATCTTCTTTGCAATCAGATCTTAAAACTTGTATTCTTTCACACCTTTCTTGTAGCCCAGAAAGATACACTTCTTGAATTTTGCATCAAGTTTTAATTTTTCATCTCCAGGTACATGCACATAAACATGATAACAAAAAATTCGTAAATGATTGAAATTAACTGTCCATACCTCATCTGTAACTTTGCCACCTAGTGATGCAGGTGATCTATTGATGAGATAACATTTCATATTCACAGCTTCTGCCCAGAAACTCTTAGGAAGCCCTGCATTCAGTCTCAAGCATCTTGCCCTTTCAGTTAAGGACCTGTTCATCCTTTCTGTAACGTCATTCTGCTGTGGTGTCTTGCGCACTGAAAAATGCCTCTGAATCCCATGCTCCTCACAAAATTTTTGAAACTACGAATCTGTGTACTCTTGCCATTATCAGATCTCAAATATTTGATCTTTCAGCCAGTTTGGTTCTCCACCTCAGTTTTCCACAACTTAAATTTAGAGAATACTTCAGATTTCTGTTTCAAGAAATACACCCAAACTTTCCTGGATAAATTATCAATAAATGTAACAAATGCAGAAGTTCTCCCAATGACGATTCCCTGGTAGGGCCCTATACATCAGAATGCACATAATCAAGAATTCCTTCAGTTTTGTACTTTTCAGTCATAAAACTGACTCTAGTCTGTTTTTCAAGAACACATAAATTACAAAAATCGAGCTTGCGACTTTTAACACCATGCAACATGTTTCTTTTATGCAATTTTGTCATCTCACGTTCACTAAAATGACCCAGACGCATATGTCATAGCTTTGTATTATCATCATCTTACTCCACAGAATGAACTTCACCTATAACTGTACTCTCCAACAGTTTGTAGATATTATCTGCAGTTAACTTTCTGTCATCATAGTCAGTGCACCCTTAACAATTCTGATAGTTTCTCTATCATCATCTGTCTTAGGAATAAAAACTTTTTATGTAGAGTGCCAAAAGAAATCAAATTCTTCTTCAGATTTGGAATATGTCTGACATCACATAATATACTAACAGTGTTACATACAACGAAATTCTGACTTCACCAATACCAACAATATTGTAATATATATCATCACCTAAATAGACTGAGGCAGAATTTGTTAACATGTATGAAGTAAACCACTTCTTGTTAGGTGTTATGTGATAAGGATACGCTGAATCAAGAATCCATGCATCCATGAATTGAGTTGATGAAATTGAAATCACATTTACACTTCGATGATGCATCACGTTCTCCTCAATCTGTTTCTTGAGCTTTGGACAATCTCTCTTGATATGACCTGACTCCTTGCATTTGTAGCAATGAATTGTCTTTTTGCCTTTAGATTTTAATCTGGAATTTCGTCTTCCAGAACACTCATTCTCTTTCTTCTTTCAACGATCCTGATTACCCTTCACATATAAACTGTCGCCATGTGAGCTTTTCCCTGCATTCTGCTTTCGCTGGTTGTGAGCCAACAATGCTCCAATAATCTCATCAACTTTGATAATTTTTTTCCCCATATGTCAGAGTAGTCACCAGGTATTCATAGGAAGAAGAAAATGAACACAACAAAATCATTGCTCGTCTTTATCCTCAATACTCACATCAAGCCGTGATAAATCTGTGATTATTTGATTGAAGCTATTCACATGCTGCGCTAGATCAGAGTCTACTTGCATCTTCAACCCATACAGCTTTTGCTTTAGATACAATTTATTCGTCAGAGATTAGACATAAACTGAATTTCTAATTTCTTTCATACATGTCCTGGATATTTTAGATTCATCACGTGATACATAACATCATCTACCAGACACGAGCGTATGAGTGCTACCGCTCGTTGTGGCAATTCTTTTCAATCTTTATCCTCCATGACATCTGATTTTGTTGCCCGCAAAGTCTTCAGGATTCCTTGCTGCGCCAACAAGTTCCATCAAATTTCAACTCAATGATCCTTTCTACAGATTTCTCTGTTTTAGTTGTGGAATTGCTTGTCCAAATTCCTTTCTTCAAACAAAGAACTCCTGAATTCGCCGAATTGTTACCATCTGCCTCCGTTGCGAAGAAGCGCCCCCCCTGTGGCGATTCTTTGCGCGATTGGCGAGTTCCTTTGTGAATCTGCTTTGCTGAAACACCGAAACCCGCTCGAATTTCGCCTGGTGGTCGTTGAAGAAGCCTTGTGCCGAACGCGAACGCCTCTGTCGCATACGAAGGCTTCACAGAACCCGGTCTGTGGCGATTCGCGACTTCTGTGTCGCGAACGCAAGAAGTTGCGCCGAAC
Organism: Phalaenopsis equestris; assembly: GCF_001263595.1. Classification (NCBI taxonomy): domain Eukaryota; kingdom Viridiplantae; phylum Streptophyta; class Magnoliopsida; order Asparagales; family Orchidaceae; genus Phalaenopsis; species Phalaenopsis equestris. Next base: position 93,363 of record NW_018164572.1, read on the forward strand.
GTTGAAGTCTTCGCCGAATCTCCTCTGCGGAAATCGCTAAACCTGTGCCGATCTTCTTCTCCGATCTTTTCTCTGAAAATCTGAAAAACTGTCGCAGTCGTTGAACTCCCTGAAGCCCTAGCAGCCGAAGCCGGTAGAAACCCTACCCGCCAATTCTTCTTCTTGCACCGAAATTTTTGTGCCCTAGAACTAGAACTTCGCTCTGATACCGTTTGTTGAGAAATTAAGGCGAAAAAAACATGAATCGACACAACTCCAGAATAACTCACAGAGATTTCACGAGATTCGGCAAAGATGCCTACGTCCTCGAGAGCAGGGCGGCGACATTCTTTCAACTCTAAAAAAAAACTTTACAAGATACAGAATATATACCTAGGGTTACAAACAAATCTATTTATAACTCTGGAATAAACCTTGAGTACAATATGTAATTATAAAATTGCCTCTGTACCGTACCGCGGGGCGTTGCCCCTGCACCCCCAGCTCACATAACGAAACTTCCCCGATTTGGCAGATTCTTCCGCTCCGCTCCGTTCTAGCATCTGTCCCTTATATGGTATATGAGCCATACCTAACCCTTTCTTTATTCTTATCGGTATATATCTATTTTTTATCTTGTAATAGCGGAACGAAAATAATAATAACATTTCTTTTTTCATTTTCGTCCTCCCCATAATATGGTTTGCTTCTTGAGGAAACAACTTTCTGCTGAAGAAACAATTATTTAACTTTAGTTGTCTTCAAGATTATTTAACATCATTCCATGTTGGTGCACCATTCTAAAACTTCTCAATGAGGATTTATTGAGCCATTTTAAGCCGTTGAAATCTATTGAAATTCATTTGAGAGCACTTATCATCTCAAATTTAAGTTGACAGGACTCCTATTGTGTTTCATTTGCATCTTTCCATGTTTTAGTCTTGTGATCTTTCAAGTTTTTGATTCAGTTGCTCTCATTTATCTTATCATTTACACCATAAGCTTTTACCATATTTCTTTTACATATTCGATCAGTTCAATTTTATTTAGATTTCTAGGTTTTATTCATGCGATCTTAAAACCTCTTCTTGCCAATTCTTCAACTGTTTCTCATCCTCTACACTCAGGATTTTTGGCTATTTCATTGTCATTGCTTAATTAAAACTTTGGATTTTACCTATGTAGCTTTTTGTGTTTGGTTCTTCTTTTATAGTATTCTTTGTGTATCCAATTCTTATTGTTCTTGTTAATGCTTTATAAGATCTGCAAATTTTGTTTATTTAAGGGCTGTGTTATTACTGTTTTTTTTTCTTTGTACTTGTATTTCTAATTTATTTGTAAACTATATTACTGATTTTGTATTTCATCGTGAAGTATTTATACTAATATTATTTACAATCATATCTTTGAAGTCTTTGAACGATCAGACTGCTAAAGTTGCCTTAACTGAAATCTAATGCTCCTAACCTCATCTCATAAGTGCTTCAATAGGATTATAATTTGCCACCCTTTAGGTCCTCTTCAGCGTATAAATATAAATTAACTTATAAAAATAACTTATAATTTAGTTAGCTCTTGGGCTACGAATCTCTGTTAGCCAAATACAATCTACATGCTTATGCAGCCTGTGCATGGGTCACTCTATGTTATTAAAAAAAAAAGGTTTTTCCTTCTCTTTGCAAAACACGAACTACCACTTGGAATTTCCAAATATCTGCTCTCCTATTCGACTCTCCCTTGTACTCTCTCTCATTATTATCCGTGAACACAGGAGGCTGGCGTGACTTTGCTATTTCTTTGGTTGCTGCAATTAGCCTTGTGTCTTCGAGGCTTTCGACAAAGACAATTTTCTCGGCGTTTTTCGAGGGTTTCGGGTCAGCAGCGTGAAAGGAATTCGGAGTAATATTATTTCATTTTTCTTAAATTTGATAAGTTTATCAAACCCTTGTGTTTGATGGAGTTAATGTATACCACTCATTTGGTAATGATTGATTATTAATTCCTCTCTGAGTGTTCTAGAGAAGAATTTTATGTATCATTTAAGTTGATTAATAAATGTATTTAAGTGACCCACGGGTCCCATGTTTTTTACCCTATTTTAGGTGGTTTGCACAGTAAAATTTGGTGTTGTTTATCCTTGTTATTTGTTTCATCAATTTCGTTGTGTTTTTGTGTTGTAGTGGATTTTTTTTTTTTTTTCAAACAAGTGGCATTAGAGCTAGGTTCCTTTAGTGATTATTTTTTGCTAGCCAAATGAAGTGTGTCCACTAATAACAACAATACAATGATTAAACTTACAACAACCAATTACTAGATTTAGAAGTCACGTATGGAGGACTTGCTTTATTGTTTGAACCTAAAAGATACACTTTTGGGTAATAAGGGCAAACCAATAAAGATGTCTGATAAGGATTGGGCTAGGTTTAATAGAAAAACCATTGATAATATTCGACAATAGGTTGACAAGAGTGTTTAGCAACATGTTGTTGATGAGACAAATGCTAGCAACGTTTGCGAAACTCTAAGGGTGTTATACAAAAATAAAATATCACAAAATAAAATCTTTCTTTTCAGAAAATTGATGTATCTTAGGTACAATGATAGGACTGCAATTTCTGATCACTTGAATGATTTCAGAAGATATTGAATTAATTAGCAACATGGGATATGAAGTTAGAAGATGAGGTCTTTGCATTGTGTTCGACCAGTTTCTTGTCGGCAAATTGGGAGACTATTGTTGTTCCTCTTAACAATTCTGCTCCAAATGATATTCTTACCTTGAAGATGGTGAAAGAGAGTACGCTGAATGATGAAAACATAAGAACTGAACGAGAGATAACGACTCAGAGGCATGTGTTAGTTTTAGAGAAATAAGGTAGAAGCAGAGTTGAAATCATAAGGGCCGCGAAAGCTATGACAGCTAACGAGGAAAATCTCTGACAAGAAATGAGTGCAAATGTTTTCACTGTGTTAAACAAGGGTATAAACGAACCCAATGCATATTGTTAAAAAGAGAACAAAAGTAGAAACAAAAAGACGAAATAAAGAAAATGATGCCAACATAACAGCCGTCGCAGATGGGGTTGTTATTATTCTTTTGTGATAGCAAGAGTATTAATCGCACATGGCAGGATTCTTTTTGCGTGGCTGATTTTGGTGCTTCATATAATGTCACTTCTTGTCGTGATGTGTATTCTTTCTACAATGAAAGTGAGTTTGATCATGTCAAGATGGGAAACGATGTAAAATGGAAAATTGTGGGCATATATGATGTCTACATGATAACTAATGCTAGATATCGATTGTGTCTGAAAAATTTAGTGTATGCTCTTAGAGACGAGAGGTCTAAACTTGATAGCAAAACATGACATTGCATCTTTATTGGGTATAATAAAGATGAATTTGGGTATAAATTTTGGGATCCGATTGACAAGAATGTTATTAGAAGTAGAGATGCAGTTTTTTTGGAGATCAGACCATTGCAGATTTTGCTAAATCAATTGAGTCAAAGTCTAATAGTGAAGAACATGTTGATTCAGGAATAACTCGTCCAACTGTAGTGCATGGTAATGATGATAGAGATATACATGATGATGAGACACTTCCAGCTAATGATGATCCAATTGATGAGAACCTAAAAGTGGTACTAGTTGAACATTTATTTAGAAGATCCAGCAGAGAGAGAATATACTAGGAGATATTCTGCTAGTGAATTTGTGATGCTTAGTGGCAAGGGGAGAACTAGAGTCTTATCTAAAGGTTTTGTCACATCAGGTGAAACTACTAAAGGGCGTGAAAGTTTTAAAAAGTAAATGGGTATTCATACTGAAGTCAGAAGTGAATTGCTAAGCCAAAATGCAAAGCAAGGTTGGTTGTGAAGGGATTTGATCAGACAAAAAGTGTAGATTTCGATGAAATTTTCTCCCCGATGGCGAAAGATGGGTTCAATCCGAATTGATTTAGGATTAACTGTCGGTTTGAATTTGGAGGTGGAATATTTTGATCGAAAGACAATCTTTCTGCAAGGTAATTTAGAGGAGGAGATTTACGTGGAACATTTTAAGTGCTTCAGAGATAAAGGAAAAGAAGATCTTGTTTGTAGATTGAGAAAAAGCTTATACAGGCTTAAGCAAGCACCAAGACAGTAATTGTAAATTTTTGATGTTTTTTATGGAAACAAATGGGTACAATAAAGACTACTTTTGATAATATTTTTTTTGTAAAATAAGTTTTGTGATAGTGATATTGTGATTCTCTTACCATATTTCGATGATATATTGATCATTGGTCATAATGGGACTAAGGTTGAGAAACTCAAGAAAGAACTTAGCAAATCTTTTTCCATGAAAGATTTGGGTCCGGTATTGCAAATAGCTGGAATGAAGATTTTTCATAACTGAGAAAAACAAGCTATGGATATCTCAAGAGAGGTACATAGAGAAAGTTCTTGAAAGATAAAATATGAGTAGCACGAATCGGGTTGTATCTCTAATTGCAGGCCAATTTAAACTTAACACTAAATAATGCCCTACAAGTGAAATTGAGAAGCAAAATTTGTTTTATGCATATGCTGTGGATAGCTTGATGTATGTTATGATATATACGAGGCTAGATGTTGCTCATGTTTTTTGGCATTATTAGTCGATTTCTTTCCAATCCAAAAAAAGAGCATTAAGAAGCAGTTAAGTGGATTTTTAGGTATCTCGAAGGTTCTTCAAAAGTTTGTTTATATTTTAAAAATAATAATCCTATTTTAGATGTAGATTTGACTAGTGTTGTTGACTTAATGAAGTCTACTTCAGAATATTTGGTTACTTTTTCGGGGGGACATTTTCATAATAATCTAAACTACAAAAGTGTGACTTTGTCAACTATAGAGAATGATTGATCACAATAGCTTGCAAAAAATTGTTGTGGATGAAGAATTTCCTACAATAGTTGGGTCATACGCAGAATAAGTTTGTCTTATACTATGATAATCAAAATGCAATTCATCTCACTAAGAATTTCACATTCCACTTACATTCGAAGTATTGATGTAAGATATCATTGGATTCGTGATGTGTTAGACTCAAAGATGTTACAACATAAGAAGATCCATACCGACGAGAATGGTTCTGATATGATTACAAAAGTATTACCGAAAGAGAAGCTTATAGTATGCTGAGAAATTACAAGTATAGTAGAGCATTTTCTCCAAGTGAGAGGAAGGTGAAGATTGTTGTGGGTCTCGCCCACGTGAAGGAAACAACCTTCAAATGGGGAAAACTGATTTTCGATTTTTCCTTTTATGTTTATTTTAAAGTTTTTTTTTAAAGTTTCTTTGCAAAGCACGAAACGCCACTTAAAATTCTCAAATGCTTGTTCTTCCATTTGATATGGTGAAACTACTAAAGGGCGTGAAAGTTTTAAAAAGTAAATGGGCATTCAGATTGAAGTCAGAAGAGAATTGCTAAGCCAAAATGAAAAGCAAGGTTGCTAGTGAAGGGATTTGGTCAGACAAAAAGTGTGGATTTCGATGAAATTTTCTCATCGATGGTGAAAATTGGTTCAAGAGTTGTTTTAGGATTAGCTGTCAGTTTGAATTTGGAGGTATAATATTTTGATCTAAAGATAATCTTTCTTCAAGGTAAGTTAGAGGAGGAGATTTACATGGAGCAATCTAAGTGCTTCAGAGCTTCAGAGATAAAGGAAAAGAAGGGAAAAGATGATCTTGTTTGTAGATTGAGAAAAAGTTTATATAGGTTTAAGAAAGCACCAAGACAGTAATAGCAAAATTTTGATGTTTTTATAGAAACAAATGGGTACACTAAAGACTACTTCTAATAATACTTTTTTTGTAAAATAAGTTTTGTAATAGTGATATTGTGCTTCTCTTACCATATTTCGATGATATATTGATCGTTGGTCATAATGGGACTAAGACTGAGTAACTCAAGAAAGAACTTACCAAGTATTTTTCACTGAAAAATCTGGGTCGGTATTGCAAATACCTGGAATGAAGATTCTTCATAACGGAGAAAAACAAGCTATAGATATATCAAGAGAGGTACATAGAGAAAGTTCTTGAAAGATTATATATTTTGTAGCACAAATCCAGATGTATCTCTAATTGCAGGCCAGTTTAAACTTAGCACTAAATAATGCCCTACAAGTGAAATTGAGAAGCAAAATTGGTTTTATGCATCTGTTGTGGATAGCTTGATGTATGCTATGATATGTACGAGGCTAGATGTTGCTCATGTTGTTGGCATTATGAGTCGATTTCTTTCCATTCCAAAAAAGAGCATTACGAAGCAGTTAAGTGGATTTTTACGTATCTTGAAGGTTCTTCAAAAGTGTGTTTATATTTTAAAAATGATAATCCTATTTTTTATGTAGATATGACTAGTGATGTGGATTTGATGAAGTCTACTTCTGAATATTTGGTTAATTTTTTGGGTGGAGCATTTTCATGATAATTTAAACTACAATAGTGTGACTTTGTCAACTACAAAGAATGATTGATCACAATAGCTTGCAAAAAATTGTTGTGGATGAAGAGTTTCCTACAAGAGTTCGGCCATATGCAGAATAAGTTTGTCTTATACTATGATAATCAGAGTACAATTCATCTAACTAAGAATTTCACTTTCCACTCACATTCGAAGTATTGATGTAAGATATCATTGGATTCGTGATGTGCTAGACTCGAAGATGTTACAACATAAGAAGATCCATACCGACGAGCATGGTTTTGATATGATTGCAAAAATATTACCGAAAGAGAAGCTTATAGTATGCTGAGAAATCACATGTATAGTAGAGCCTTTTCTCCACGTGAACGAGAGGTGAAGATTGTTGTGGGTCTCACCCACGTGAAGGAAACAACCTTCAAATGGGGAAAACTGATTTCCGGTTTTTCCTTTTATGTTAATTTTAATTTTTTGTTTAAGTTTCTCTGCGAAGCACGAACCACCACTTAAAATTTTCGAATGCTTGCTCTTCCATTTGATCCGGTGAAACTACTAAAGGGTGTGAAAGTTTTAAAAAGTAACTCGGTATTCAGACTGAAGTCAGAAGAGAATTGTTAAGCCAAAATGCAAAGCAAGGTTGGTTGTGAAGGGATTCAGTCAAACAAAAAGTGTCGATTTCGATAAAATTTTCTCACCGATGGTGAAGATGGGCAATCCGAGTTTTTTTAGGATTGACTCTCAGTTTGAATTTGGAGGCAGAATATTTTGATCTGGAGACAATCTTTCTTCAAGGTACTTTAGAGGAGGAGATTTACATGGAGCAATCTAAGTGCTTCAGAGATAAAGGAAAAGAAGATATTGTTTGTAGATTGAGAAAAAGTTTATACAAGCTTAAGCAAACACCAAGACAGTAATAACAAAATTTTTATGTTTTTATGGAAACAAATGGGTATAGTACAGACTACTTGTGATAGTACTTTTTTTGAAAAATATGTTTTGTGATAGTAATTATGTGCTTCTCTTACCATATTTCGATGATATATTGATCGTTGGTCGTAATGGGGCTAAGACTGAGAAAGTCAAGAAAGAACTTAGCAAGTCTTTTTCCATGAAACATATGGATCCAATATTGCAAATACTTGGAATTAAGATTATTCATGACGCATAAAAACAAGCTATGGATATCTTAAGAGAAGTACATAGAGAAAGTTCTTGAAAGATTAAATATGTGTAGCGTGAATCCACTTGTATCTCTAATTGTAGGCCAGTTTAAACTTAGCACTAAACATTGCCCTACAAGTGAAATTGAGAAGCAAAATGTGTTTTAGCATATGTTGTGGATAGCCTGATGCATGCTATGATATGTAAACGAGCATTAAGAAACAGTTAAGTGGATTTTCAGGTATCTCGAAGGTTCTTCAAAAGTGTGTTTAGGTTTTAAAAACGATAATCCTATTTTAGATGTAGGTATGACCAGTGATGTGGACTCGATGAAGTCTACTTCGGAATATTTGGTTACTTTTTCGGGGGGAGAATTTTTATGATAATCTAAACTACAAAAGTGTGACTTTGTCAACTACAGAGAATGATTGATCACAATAGCTTGCAAAAAATTGTTGTGGATGAAGAATTTCCTGCAAGAGTTTTGTCATACGCAGAATACATTTGTCTTATACTATGATAATCATAGTGCAATTCATCTCACTAAGAATTTCACATTCCACTCACATTCGAAATATTGATGTAAGATATCATTGGATTCGTGATGTGTTAGACTCAAAGATGTTACAACATAAGAAGATCCATACCGACGAGAATGGTTCTGATATGATTACAAAAATATTACCGAAAGAGAAACTTATAGTAACAAGTATAGTAGAGTATTTTCTCCAAGTGAGCGGGAGGTGAAGATTGTTGTAGGTCTCACCCACGTGAAGGAAACAACCTTCAAATTAGGAAAACTGATTTCCGGTTGTTCCTTTTATGTTATTTTTTCTTAGTTTTCTTTGCAAAATATTTGAATAGTTGCTCTTCCATTTGATATGGTGAAACTACTAAAGGGCGTAAAAGTTTTAAAAAGTAAATGGATATTCAGACTGAAGTCAGAAGATAATTGCTAAGCCAAAATGCAAAGCAAGGTTGGTTGTGAAGGGATTCGGCCAGACAAAAAGTGTCGATTTGGATGAAATTTTCTCACCGATGGCGAGAGTTGTTTTAGGATTCGCTGCCAGTTTGAATTTGGAGGTAGAATATTTTGATCTAAAGATAATCTTTCTTCAAGGTAATTTAGAGGAGGAGATTTACATGGAGCAATCTAAGTGCTTCAGAGATAAAGGAAAAGAAGATCTTGTTTGTAGATTGAGAAAAAGTTTATATAGGCTTAACCAAGCACCAAGACAGTAATAGCAAAACTTTGATGTTTTTATGGAAACAAATGGGTACAGTAAAGACCACTTATGATGATACTTTTTTTGTAAAATAAGTTTTGTGATAGTGATATTGCGTTTCTCTTATCATATTTCGATGTTATATTGATCGTTGGTCATAATGGGACTAAGACTGAGAAACTCAAGAATTAACTTAGCAAGTCTTTTTCCATGAAAGATCTGGTTTCGACCAGACAAAAAATGTCGATTTCGATGAAATTTTCTCACTGATGGTGAAGATGGGTTCAATCCGAGTTTTAAAATTCGCTGTCAGTTTGAATTTGGAGGTAGAATATTTTGATCTAAAGACCATCTTTCTTCAAGGTAATTTAGAGGAGGAGATTTACATGGAGCAATCTAAGTGCTTCAGAGATAAAGGAAAAGAAGTTGAGAAAAAGTTTATACAGGCTTAAGAAAGCACCAAGACAGTAACAACAAAATTTTGATGTTTTTATAAAAACAAATGGGTACTCTAAAGACTACTTCTAATAATACTTTTTTTGTAAAATAAGTTTTGTATTAGTGATATTGTACTTCTTTTACCATATTTCGATGATATATTTATCGTTGGTCATAATGGGACTTAGACTGAGTAACTCAAGAAAGAACTTACCAAGTCTTTTTCCATGAAAAATCTGGGTCGGTATTGCAAATAGCTGGAATGAAGATTCTTCATAACGGAGAAAAACAAGCTATGAATATCTCAAGAGAGGTACATAGAGAAAGTTCTTGAAAGATTAAATATGAGAACGCAAATCCAGTTGTATCTCTAATTGCAGGCCAGTTTAAACTTAACACTAAATAATGCCCTACAAGTGAAATTGAAAAGCAAAATTGGTTTTATGCATCTGCTGTGGATAGCTTGGTGTATGTTATGATATGTACGAGGCTAGATGTTGCTCATGTTGTTCGCATTATGAGTCAATTTCTTTCCAATCCAAAAAAGAGCATTACGAAGCAGTTAAGTGGATTTTTACGTATCTCGAAGGTTCTTCAAAAGTGTGTTTATATTTTAAAAATGATAATCCTATTTTTAATGTAGATATGAATAGTGATGTGGACTCGATGAAGTCTACTTCGGAATATTTGGTTACTTTTTCGGGGGGAGCATTTTCATGATAATTTAAACTACAAAAGTGTGACTTTGTCAACTATAGAGAATGATTGATCACAATAGCTTGCAAAAAATTGTTGTGGATGAAGAGTTTCCTACAAGAGTTGGGCCATATGCAGAATAAGTTTGTCTTATACTATGATAATCAGAGTACAATTCATCTAACTAAGAATTTCACTTTCCACTCACATTCGAAGTATTGATGTAAGATATCATTGTATTCGTGACGTGTTAGACTCGAAGAAGTTACAACATAACATAAGAAGATCCATACCAACGAGAATGATTTTAATATGATTACAAAAATATTACCGAAAGAGAAGCTTATAGTATGCTGAGAAATCACATGTATAGTAGAGCCTTTTCTCCACGTGAACGGGAGGTGAAGATTGTTGTGGGTCTCACCCACGTGAAGGAAACAACCTTCAAATGGGGAAAACTGATTTCCGGTTTTTCCTTTTATGTTAATTTTAATTTTTTTGTTTAAGTTTCTTTGCGAAGCACGAACTACCACTTAAAATTTTCGAATGCTTGCTCTTCCATTTGATCCGATGAAACTACTAAAGGGTGTGAAAGTTTTAAAAAGCAAATGGGTATTCCGACTGAAGTCAAAAGAGAATTGTTAAGCCAAAATGCAAAGCAAGCTTGGTTGTGAAGGGATTCGGTCAAACAAAAAGTGTCGATTTCGATAAAATTTTCTCACCGATGGTGAAGATGGGCAATCCGAGTTTTTTTAGGATTGACTCTCAGTTTGAATTTGGAGGCAGAATATTTTGATCTGGAGACAATCTTTCTTCAAGGTACTTTAGAGGAGGAGATTTACATGGAGCAATCTAAGTGCTTCAGAGATAAAGGAAAAGAAGATCTTGTTTGTAGATTGAGAAAAAGTTTATACAAGCTTAAGCAAACACCAAGACAGTAATAACAAAATTTTTATGTTTTTATGGAAACAAATGGGTATAGTACAGACTACTTGTGATAGTACTTTTTTTGAAAAATATGTTTTGTGATAGTAATTATGTGCTTCTCTTACCATATTTCGATGATATATTGATCGTTGGTCGTAATGGGGCTAAGACTGAGAAAGTCAAGAAAGAACTTAGCAAGTCTTTTTCCATGAAAGATCTGGTTTCGACCAGACAAAAAATGTCGATTTCGATGAAATTTTCTCACTGATGGTGAAGATGGGTTCAATCCGAGTTTTAAAATTCGCTGTCAGTTTGAATTTGGAGGTAGAATATTTTGATCTGAAGACAATCTTTCTTCAAGGTACTTTAGAGGAGGAGATTTACATGGAGCAGTGGATAGCTTGATGCATGCTATGATATGTACGAGGCTAGATGTTGCTCATGTTGTTGGCATTATCAGTCGATTTCTTTCCAATCCAAAAATAGAGCATTAAGAAGCAGTTAAGTGGATTTTCAGGTATCTCGAAGGTTCTTCAAAAGTGTGTTTACGTTTTAAAAACGATAATCCTATTTTAGATGTAGATATGACCAGTGATGTGGACTCGATGAAGTCTACTTCAGAATATTTGGTTACTTTTTTGGGGGGAGCATTTTCATGATAACCTAAACTACAAAAGTGTAACTTTGTCAACTACAGAGAATGATTGATACAATAGCTTGCAAAAAACAAAAAATTGTTGTGGATGAAGAATTTCCTACAAGAGTTCGGTCATATGCAGAATACATTTGTCTTATACTATGATAATCAGAGTGCAATTCATCTAACTAAGAATTTCACATTTCACTCACATTCGAAGTATTGATGTAAGATATCATTGGATTCGTGATGTGCTAGACTCGAAGATGTTACAACATAAGAAGATCCATACCGACGAGCATGGTTTTGATATGATTGCAAAAATATTACCGAAAGAGAAGCTTATAGTATGCTGAGAAATCACATGTATAGTAGAGCCTTTTCTCCACGTGAACGAGAGGTGAAGATTGTTGTGGGTCTCACCCACGTGAAGGGGGAAAACTAATTTCCGATTTTTCCTTTAATGTTAATTTTTTTTTGTTTTTAGTTTTCTTTGCAAAATTTTCGAATGCTTGCTCTTCCATTTGATCTGGTGAAACTACTAAAGGGCATGAAAGTTTTAAAAAGTAAATGGATATTCAGACTGAAGTCAGAAGATAATTGCTAAGCCAAAATGCAAAGCGATGTTGGTTGTGAAGGGATTCGATCATACAAAAAGTGTCGATTTTGATGAAATTTTCCCACCGATGGTGAAGATGGGTTCAATCCGAGTTGTTTTAGGATTCGCTGTCAGTTTGAATTTGGAAGTAGATATTTTGAACTAAACACAATCTTTCTTCAAGGTAATTTAGAGGAGGAGTTTTACATGGAGCAATCTAACTGCTTCAGAGATGAAGGAAAAGAAGATCTTGTTTGTAGATTGAGAAAATGTTTATACATGCTTAAGCAAGCACCAAGACAGTAATAGCAAAATGTTGATGTTTTTATGGAAACAAATGGGTACAGTAAAGACTACTTATGATAATACTTTTTTTGTAAAATAAATTTTGTGATAGTGATATTGAGTTTCTCTTACCATATTTCGATGTTATATTGATCGTTGGTCATAATGGGACTAAGACTGAGAAACTCAAGAATGAACTTAGCAAATCTTTTTCCATGAAAGATCTGGATCCGATATTGCAAATACTTGGAATGAAGATTATTCATGACGGAGAATAACAAGCTATGAATATCTTAAAAGAGGTAAATAGAGAAAGTTCATGAAAGATTAAATATGAGTAGCGTCATCCAATTGTATCTCTAATTGTAGGTCAATTTAAACTTAGCACTAAACAATGCCCTACAAGTGAAATTGAGAAGCAAAATGTGTTTTAGCATCTGCTATGGATAGCTTGATGTATACTATGATACGTACGAGGCTAGATGTTGCTCATGTTGTTGACATTATCAGTCGATTTCTTTCCAATCCAAAAAAGAGCATTAAGAAGCTTTTAAATGGATTTTTAGGTATCTCGAAGGTTCTTCAAAAGTGTGTTTATGTTTTAAAAATAATAATCCTATTTTAGATGTAGATATGACTAGTGATGTGGACTCGATGAAGTCAATTTCGGCATATTTGGTTACTTTTTCGGGGGGAGCATTTTCATGATAATCTAAACTACAAAAGTGTGACTTTGTCAACTACAAAGAATGATTGATCACAATAGCTTGCAAAAAATTGTTGTGGATGAAGAATTTCCTACAAGAGTTGGGTCATACGCAGAATAAGTTTGTCTTATACTATGATAATCAGTGCAATTCATCCCACTAAGAATTTCACATTCCACTCACATTCGAAGTATTCATGTAAGATATTATTGGACTCGTGATATGTTAGACTTGAAGATGTTACAACATAAGAAGATCCATACTGACGAGAATGGTTCTGATATGATTACAAAAATATTACCGAAAGAGAAACTTATAGTATGCTGAGAAATCATAAGAATAGTAGAGCCTTTTCTCCACGTGAGCGAAAGGCGAAGATTGTTGTGGGTCTCACCCATGTGAAGGAAACAATTTTCCAATGGGGAAAACTGATTTCCAGTTTTTTCTTTTATGTTAATTTTAATTTTTTTTTTAAATTTTCTTTGCAAAGCACGAACCACCACTTAAAATTTTCGAATGCTTGCTCTTCCATTTGATCTGGTGAAACTACTAAAGGGCATGAAAGTTTTAAAAAGTAAATGGATATTCAGACTGAAGTCAGAAGATAATTGCTAAGCCAAAATGCAAAGCGATGTTGGTTGTGAAGGGATTCGATCATACAAAAAGTGTCGATTTTGATGAAATTTTCCCACCGATGGTGAAGATGGGTTCAATCCGAGTTGTTTTAGGATTAGCTATTAGTTTTAATTTAGAGGTATAATATTTTGATCTAAAAACAATCTTTCTTCAAGGTAATTTAGAGGAGGAGATTTATAGAGCAATCTAAGTGCTTCAGAGATAAAGGAAAAGAAGATCTTGTTTGTAGATTGAGAAAAAGTTTATACAAGCTTAAGCAAGCACCAAGACAGTAATAACAAAATCTGATGTTTTTATGAAAACAAATGGGTACAGTAAATACTACTTGTGATAGTATTTTTTTTTGAAAAATATGCTTCTCTTACCATATTTCGATGATATATTGATCGTTGGTCGTAATGGGGCTAAGACTGAGAAAGTCAAGAAAGAACTTAGCAAGTCTTTTTCCATGAAACATATGGATCCAATATTGCAAATACTTGGAATTAAGATTATTCATGACGCATAAAAACAAGCTATGGATATCTTAAGAGAAGTACATAGAGAAAGTTCTTGAAAGATTAAATATGAGTAGCGTGAATCAAGTTGTATCTCTAATTGTAGGGCAGTTTAAACTTTGCACTAAACAATGCCCTACAAGTAAAATTGAGAAGCAAAATGTGTTATAGCATTTGCTGTAGATAGATTGATGCATGCTATGATATGTACGAGGCTAGATGTTGCTCATGTTTTTGGCATTATCAGTCGATTTCTTTCCAATCCAAAAATAGAGCATTAAGAAGCAGTTAAGTGGATTTTCAGGTATCTCGAAGGTTCTTCAAAAGTTTGTTTTTTAAAAATGATAATCCTATTTTAGATGTAGATTATACCAGTGATGTGGACTCGATGAAGTCTACTTCGGAATATTTGGTTGCTTTTTCAGGAGGGGGGGAGCATTTTCATGATAATCTAAACTAAAAAAGTGTGACTTTGTCAACCACAGAGAATGATTGATCACAATAGCTTGCAAAAAATTGTTGTGGATGAAGAATTTCCTACAAGAGTAGGGCCATACGCAAAATAAGTTTTTCTTATACTATGATAATCAGAGTGCAATTCATCTCACTAAGAATTTCACATTCCACTCACATTCGAAATATTGATGTAAGATATCATTGGATTCGTGATGATTATGTGCTAGACTTGAAGATATTACAACCTAAAAAGATTCATACCGACGAGAATGGTTCTGATATGATTATAAAAATATTACCGAAAGAGAAGCTTATAGTATGCTGAGAAATCACAAGTATAGTAGAGCCTTTTCTCCACGTGAGCGGGAGGTGAAGATTGTTGTGGGTCTCACCCACGTGAAGGAAATAATCTTCAAATGGGGAAAATTGATTTCCGGATTTTCTTTTATGTTAATTTAAATTTTTTTTTTTATTTGCACAGACCACCACTTAAAATTTTCGAATGCTTGCTCTCTCGTTGTGGTTTCGAACAAAGGAGGCCGGTGTGACTTAACAGTTTTCGGTGGCAGCAATTAGCCTCGTGACTTCGAGGTATTTGGCAAGAACAATTCACCTCGCAATTTTAAGGGTTTTGGGGCAGCATTGTGAAAAGAATCCAAAGTAAGAAGATTTCTCTTAAATTTGGTGAGATTATCAAATTCTTTTGTTTGATAGAGTTGATGTATACCAGCTATTTAGTTATGGTTGACTGTTGATTCCTCTAGGAGTGTTCTAGAGGAAAACTTTGTGTACTCGTTATATTGATTAGTGTAGGTTTTTAAGTAGCCTATGTGTCCCATGATTCTCACATTGTTTTAGGAGGTTTTCATACTAAAATTTGGTGTTATTTATTTCATCAATTCAATTCCGTTGTGTTTGTGTAGTGAATTTTTGTCTCGTTTTTTTCAACAATACTATGTATAGAATTGAACTATGAGCTTCCTTTTAGTAATATATGTAATCTGTTCGTTGCTTTTTAGAAGAATAGTCCTTCAACTTTTCATTTGGTTGGATGTTTCTCGTTTATATAAACTTTTCCAGAGATATCTTTTACTTAGCAGAAGTTAGCAGATTTTGTCGTCTGATATACTTGTGTTTATTATGTTCAGTCAAATCAAGATCATGCGTGGACTTCTGGTTTGACCAGAAAATTACCCAACATCAATATTGTCAACCCAAATATTTGACCTATTTATTAAACCGACTAAAAATTTTGACTTAAAAACTTAACCTGTCCTAACATGAAATACATTGTAAGCCACAAGTACCCAATTTGGTCATCACAAGTTAAAATTAATAATAGTAAAAGATAATTTAGCATGAATTTTTGTTAAAAAAGAATAAAATAATTAAATCACTGTTTTTATGTTGACATGAATCATATTTGATTCAGCATGAATTTGACTTTTTTTATTACTTAAACAAATCTGAATATTACATCGATTGACCAAAATTCAAAATTTGTGTATAAATTTTATGCTGAATTTTTATTTCATGTTTGAATAAGGGTTTGTGTTTGGTTCATTATTAGAGAAAATATTACGTTCGGTATGTGCGGTCGACGACATGACATGGTACGTTCCTCGCCATTGTCGGCACGTACGAATAATGGACGTAATATTTTCTCCCAATATTGACACCTAATATTCATGTCATGATTTTTTTTCGACAAGTTTTACGTTGGCTGTCGACTACCTAGCGCAACCCTCCACTTTTATCATCCGGGCTTGGGACCGACAACTAAATGAAAATTTGACACTAAACAGGACGCAATGGAGAAAAAGGATTCATGTAGCCGACCCCACGTAGTGGGATTAAGGCTTTGTTGTTGTTGTATTGACACCTAATATTATTCTTTAAGTGTAGTTTTTTTTTTAATATGGGAAAAAAAAGAAGAAAATTTAGAAATATGGATTCCTGAATACAATTTATAGGATCCTAATTCTGCAAAAAAAAAACACTGGATGCAATAAAAGTCCCATAGTACATCCAGATGAAATGGCCACTAAAATTTATCCTTTCATGTTGCATGATACAAAATGACCTATCTAAAACGAGGCGAAGCGAAATTAAATCTTCTTCGTTCAGGCTTCCTTTCATGAAAAACTTGGTGCCACCAACATTGTGACCCAATTAAAAAGGTTGAATTATGGAGGAAACATTTTAATGGGCTTTATTGAAGCAACAAAGCTTCGATCAGGTTTCAAATACTTTTGATATGTATACTTAACTGGCTTGCAGCATGCTGCTTTCTGAAATTTCAATATCATCTCCGCACAACTACTGAATTGGGAGTTTTCATAGCGAGCGTGTTTATCGAATTATCTGGTCTAAGGTGGATTCATTTTCAATTTGGAGCGTGCCACAAATATTGCCAACGCGCAAAGCATGGATAGTTTGTATTTCAAAGATTCATTTTCGACGAGACAGAGTTCAATAAGGTAGAAAGCCAAATCTTTTATCTTTTTGTCAGACTGTGCAGCTCTCTAAAATCTTAACATGACGACATAAGGAGTTGGTACATTTAAACGAAAGTTCAGCTTTTTCAATATGAAAATCTCCATTCCAAGCATTTCATCCTTGGTATATTGGTTTACTGATAAGGTGATCAGTTCATCAACCTGCAACAAACTTAGGGTGCCAGTAATCTTCTCATTTAGATGCCAGAAGAAGCGTGGGAAGACCAAACAATTGCAACTCATTCTTTTTTATATTAACAATCGAAAGTAATCTGTCAAGCAGCTCTATCATGAGGAAAAGAGATTCTTACATCAGTTGATACTTGTGGTGTACTTCAATTAACCAGTTGATCAACACGCTTCGTATCTTCAACGTAAAATCTGATTGTTTGTCCATGAAGCTCGCTAAAGAAGGACGTTCTATCTCCATTGCCCAATAATACTGATAGATGACATTAACATACTCCGCTACTTCCGAAGGGTTCGTGGTATCATCAATATTGGCAAGCAAATCATTTTTCACCAGTCCAACACAACCTTTCCTCATTACTAATGATAAGGTATAAGATTTTTGGTTGTTGCTGTTGAATCCTGAAATTGATTCGGATTCCTTGGGCTGCTTTGCCCTTCGGAGCCCCCATTTTCTTGCTCTTTGTAACAATCTCTTTGTGACACGATGGCTTCCCATTCTTTAAGTATAGTTAAATTTGTAGAAGTCATGCATTTCAACTACATTACACCGTTTTGCTTCAAGCCAAAGAATCCCCTTAATGGTAAATTATTCACTACACAGAAGTGAAAAGCACGTCTAGTTAATCTATAGGAAGTGTTTTTTATGTAGAGATTACCTCATCATATATAATCAAATTTATTCTATCGCTTAATCATTAGTTATAATGCTAGTTAGAAAATCATAAACAGATATTTTTAATAGCATCAATGTTTTTTTGACAGATGCATTTATTCATTAATTCACTTCAAATTAATTTCTAATTTTCTATTCATTTTCTTAACATAATTAATCATAGTATGATAAATTTGTTGACTTGAAATCAAAATCATTATCCAAAGTTGATCTAATTTTTGAACCATTACATTGTGCTTTGCGTCAATTTAATTATTCTATAATTATCATAAAATTGAATTTTTATTTTATTTTAAAAATTATCATTAAGCATTTGCTGCATAATTAATTAGCATCTTCTCAATCTCCAATATTCATTAAAAAAATATCTAATTCATGCATATCCCTGATGGCTTTAATCTTAACACCATTTAATTAGACTTAAATTTTATTTTGCACGTTTTAAAGTTACTTTTTTCTTCAATTCAAGTAAATTAATTCACGTAAGCTAGAATCACCATTCATCATCTTGACACGCCGAAAATATATATTTTTTTTTGTTGTATTAGAAAATTTTTGTATTGTTGATACAACACTAACAAATTTTCATCAGCCAACACGAATCTTGAGACACTTTTTTTAGAAAGAAACATTCAAACTTTCAATTGAGTGTCATGCAAAGCTCCGATTTCATCAAACTTATAGTCAACCTAACCAGTTCGATGAGACGGACATACTAAAATCAAATTTAGTCCAATCAGAGTCAAATCAAGCCCAGATCAAGTCATTAAACCACACTTAGAGGATTTCCAGACACATTTAGAAAGAATAATTAATGTCGATGCAAAAAAGCCTATACTTGAATCGAGCGTCTCGACGAGACGAATCCAACGAGTCCAAGATTGCTCAATTTTGACATCGTTAAAACACTCAAACGTCCATCGTCCATTAAACGACATATGATTGAGAGAAGCTTTCCATACCGTCCAATCAAAATTGTTCATATTCCTGCATTAATGACATCCAAAACACTATAAATAGACCCCTACCCCTCTCATGGGAGAAGAGGGCGTAAGCCTTAGGAGAGAACTTGAGGCTTTGAGAAGGAGGGAAGAGGGCGTAAGTCTTAGGAGAGAACTTGAGGTTTTGAGAAGGAGCTGAAGTCCAACACCACTGCCAATCGTCGTAGAACACCGTCGAACACCGTCGACCATGTCAATCGTCGTAGAACACCGTCGAACACCGTCGACCATCATCGACCGTCGTCGACCCCCGCCGACCAGACACCATCAGTCAACGTCGTAACTTGGAAACTCTAGCAACCCTCTCATGTCTGTGGGACAAGAGCTCACCACTACAGTCTAAATGCCAACAACGATCTACGTGGTCATCAGCTCATACAGTTCCTGAATCCGGCCCTAGCGGCCTACGGACGTCATCAATATTCGCCCCAATGACCTACGTGGTCTTCAGCTCATGCAGCTCCTGACTCCGGTCCTAACGGTCTACGAACATCATCAATGCTCACCACTACGGTCCATATGCCAACAACAACCTACACGGTCATCAACTCATACAGTTCCCGACTCCGGCCCCAACGGCCTACAAATGTCATCAATACTCGCCCCAACAACCTACGTGGTCATTAGCTCATACAGTTTTTGAATCCATCCTCAGCGCTTATGGACGTCAACAATATTCTCCCCAACGACCAACATGGTCATCAGCTCATGCAACTCTTGACTTCGACCCCCGTGACCTACGGACCTCATTAATACTTGCCAACTACAGTTTACGTGATTCACTGTTTCCTCAACTACTTATTAGGACTTCTATGGACAATCAACGCTTCTGGAGCAATCATTTACCACACTCACAACAGACCACTACCTCCACAACAATCAACAATAACCCTTGCAACTTGTCACCAAGAACTGCAACCAGATTATAGTTATGCAACTTTGTAATTCTATTTTCCCTACTTTAGGGGAAGAATGAACCTATGTACTCATCATTCATAGTGGATTATTTCAATTGGGCTAGACCCCGTAGTTTTTCCTCCTTTTAAAGGTTTTCCACGTAAAACGTCGAGGTGTCTCCTCGTACTTCTCTTCTTTTATCTATGTGTGCTGAATTCTCATGCAACGCTAAGAAGATAATTCATTACTCTATCGCCGTGAATTTTTTAGCACGCATCAGTTTGGCGTCTTCTGTGGGAAACAAAGTCCAGTTCGATATTATTTTCAACTCTAAGACACTGAACCCCTACTTACTTTCCCAATGATGTACTTCATCCAACTGGCGAAGGAACCTCCTTCACGTCTTGAAAATCATTTCTGATGCATTCTTCAATGAGGGGGGCAACCTTCACTGCTGTCTCGAAAGGTCGTTCACGTCAATGTCCTGAGCACGATTGTAGTTGGGTTGTCTTCTCACATCTTATCCAGACACACAATATTTCACAACTTCTTTCAAACTGGGGGCAACTTTTACTGCAGTCTCGAAAGGTCATTCCTATTAACATCCTTGGCATGATTGTGGTGGGGAAGTCATCCCACATTTCATTCAGATTACAAGTCTTCAAGAATCTCTCCTGGACTGGGAGCAATCTTTACTGCAAAAAACACTTCCTCAGTGTCCCCTCATCATACTGGAGTTTCTCTTAAACTAGATCAGAAAGCTGATCTCTTCAAGCCCCAATACTTGTGTTGTTTTACAAGCCCGTATCGAAAATACTCTAGGTGGGGGAGCAAAAGATTCAAAAGTAGCAACTAACAAGTTGTCAAACATTTTTCTTCAGTATGGCTGCAACCGTATTTCCAAGAAAATATACGATCCATTGCGACCCACGCCATAGTTCCAAAAAATGCAGAGCATCTCTAACACCTCATTTTAGACTTAATCGATCCCAGGGGTACTAGATTTGACCTCTTCCATTACAGGCTGCAGTCATCAAGCAAAAGCTTCGACATACAGCCTCGGATTGGTAAAAAATTCTTGGTGGATTTCCTTCTACCTCTTTCATAACAGGTTATTGTCGTCAAGCAAAAGCTTTGACCAACAACCTAGGATAAGTCAACAATCCTTAGTGGATTTCATATGAAGTTATTCATTACGGGTTAATACCATCGAGCATCTCCGGTTATATAACTCAGAACTGGTCTTATATACTTAATGGATTTTCCTTTCAATCATGCCCTTAAAAGTCAAGCTCAAGAGGCCAGACTCATTGAGAAGCTACCATCCCCTTAGAAGACAAGACCAAGAGGCAAATCTCGATGGGATCTCCTTTCAACCATGCCCCTAAAATTCAAGCTCAAGAGGTCAGACTCATTGAGAAGCTACCATCCGCCTAGAAGACAAGACCAAGAGGCAAATCTCGATGGGATGCTAGCAGTGGACATGGTCCTCACTAGAAATACTCCATGAGAGCAAGTGGTTGACAAGATCTCCGCTCGAAGACCTTAAAAGACTACAAGTCTCATAAGGCACAAATGCATCAAAGGCCTGAGAAGACTACGAGCCTCAGAAGGTACCGATTTAAGCTCCTATAAGACATAAGTCTGAAAGCACACAGCCTCAGAAGACACGAGCCTCAAAAGGTGCGTGATTCTTCATTTTATAAAAAGAGTGTATTAACTTTAATTGCAAAATTTTGCACTATTAAGAAGTCACAACAACCGTAGAAGAAGCAAAGGCTATGTATCATCATCTACAAGTGCCACATCAGATGATTAAAAATGCTACAAAGATCAACATATACTTGATCAAGGGCTACAGCAGTTCCGCTGATCTTCAAGTAGAGT
>NW_018164572.1:116373-116900 GCF_001263595.1 Phalaenopsis equestris
GCCGCAGCGTGTTGCCACGTCGGGCATTCCGTGACGTGTTGCCACATCGGGCATTCCGTAACGTGTTGCCGCGTTGTGCATTCTAGAATGTGTCACTGCTACGCTCCGCCGCAAGGGGGCCACTGTGACTCTACTCTACCTAGCATCTCTACTTCAACCCTCACTTTACGTATCACTGCTACGCTCCGCCGCAAGGGCCCACTGTGACTCTACCTAGCATCTCTACTTCAACCCTCACTTTAGGCCTATTTATAGGCTGAAAGAGGAATTGGACTACTAAATGCTCATTAATAAAATAATAATAATAAATTAAAAAAAATTTCCGCTTCCAGCCATTGGACCCCAACGCCTGCTTTTCGCTTCCCGTTCTTTGGCATTCCCTCATTAATTTGTGCTACGTTTTATTAAAGCTAAGATTCTCAAAGCAAATCAAATATTATCAAACCAATAAGTGTCAGAGCAAATAAGAGTTTCGGGGCGCATACAGGAAAAGCACTGAAACCATATTATATATATATATATATATA
>NW_018164572.1:118364-125849 GCF_001263595.1 Phalaenopsis equestris
AATCCAACGAGCCCAAGATCACTCAATTTTAACATCGTTAAAGCACTCAAATGTCCATTAAACGACATATGATTGAGGGAAGCTCTCCAGACCGTCCGATCAAAATGGTTCATATTCCTACGTTAATGACATCCAAAACACTATAAATAGACCCCCACCCCCCTCATTGGAGAAGAGGACAGAAGCCTTGGGAGAAAACTTGAGGCTTTGAGAAGGAGCTGAAGTCCAGCACCACCGTCGACCGCCATTGACCACCATTGATCATCGTCGACCATCACCGACCGTCGACCGCCGATAGTCGTCGACCACCGTCGATCACCGGAAACCACCGCGACCAGACACCATCAGTCAACGTCGTACTTGGAAACTCTAGCAACCCTCTCCTGTCTGTGGGACAAGAGCTCAATGCTAAAAACGACCTACGTGGTCATCTGCTCATACAGTTCCTGAATCCGTCCCCAACGACCTACGGACGTCATCAATATTCACCCGAACGACCTACGTGGTCATTAGCTTATGCCGCTCCCGACTCCGGTCTCAACGGTTTACAGACGTCACCACTACTCACCACTACGGTCCATATGCCAACAATGACCTACACGGTCATCAGCTTGTACAGTTCCCGACTCCGGCCCAAGCGGCCTACAAGCGCCATCAATACTCGCCCCAACAACCTATGTGATCATCAGCTCATATAGTTCCTGAATCCGACCCTAGTGGCCTACGGACGTCAACAATATTTGCCCCAACGACCTACGTGGTCATCAGCTCATGCAGCTCCCGACTCCGGCCCCCGCGGCCTATAGACGTCATTAATACTCGCCAACTACAGTCAACGTGATTCATTGTTCTCGCAACTGCTTACTAGGACTTCTATGGCCAATCAGCATTTCTGGAACAACATCTATCACACTTACAAGAGACTACTACCTCCCTAACAATCAACAATAACCCTTGCAACTTGTTACCAAGAACTGCAGTCAGATTATAGTTATGCAACTTTGTAATTCTATCTTCTCTACTTTATGGGAAGAATGAACCTGTATACTCATTATTCATAGTGGATTATTTCAACTAGGCTAGACCCCGTGATTTTTCCTCCTTTTAAGGTTTTTCCAAATAAAACGTCGAGGTGTCTCCTCCTACTTACTTATCTTCTTGTATCTGTGTGTGCTGAATTCTCGTGCAATGCTAAGACGATAATCCATTACTCTACCACCGTGAATTTCCTAGCACACATCAACTGTAGTATTTCTTTTAATGATAAATATTATGTATTTTCCCTCTTACAGTCACAAAGTAATTGATGTAGCACTAGAAGAAATATATAAGCAGTGGAAAAATAAATATAATAATCTCATATGATTGTGCACTTTACAGAGTTTCTTAATATTAATTTTACATGTCAACATATTAATAAAGTTTAGGAAAAATTTCATATATGGCACCCAATTCTAATGGATTTACCTATCACACACCTAAACTTTCATTTTTACACACAATACTTTACCTATGGACGAAAAGATTGAATTTAACTATAAAAAAATAATAAAGAGTGCTATTTTTCATATAAAAGTTTAGACGTGAAATATGAAAATTTTGAATGCTAGGCATGCAAAAGTCCCAAAATTTTAATCATAAATAATTAATATATCATTACTCATAATTTATTTCAAAAAAAAGTTAAAATTCATCGAGCTTCCATTGGCAACCGCTGCGTCATCATTGGCGCATTATGAGGACATGATTGGCTGCGGTGGGAGCACAGTTTCTAAAGAATGCTAAATTCATGCAGAAAGAAATGTCGATATTTTCTCAAAAACCAAATTAGTGAATTGGCAGAAAGGGACACTCCAAGAATATTTTGGTCGCTTCTGCTTAAAATAAAATTTCCAACAGCTACCGCAGAGTTATCGTCTTCCTCATAAAATTTATTTTCAGTACATAACTCATAAGAATTTATTTATTAATTTGTACTTCCTTTTTCATTGCAAAGCTACATGTCATTCATTGGAACCACATATCGCTATCTGCTTTCCTTTTTTTTTTTTTAAATTGATTTGGGACTAATTAAATCAACTAAAGATGCCATTTGTACAAATCTTAGTTCAACGAGTTGATTTTCAGATCTCATTTTTTGTCTTCTTGCAGGTCGCGAACATCTAGTAATTCAATTAATAGATGTCTGGTGAAGATTGTAGCAACTACCAATGGTTTGCAAATAAAAGAAGAGGGGAACAAGAGCCCAGCTTTGAAGGAAAGGATCTGCAGGTTGCAAGCAAGAGAAGCTGCCATCAAGAGCAAAATGCCTCAAAAAAATTGAACTATGATAATATAGATATTTCCAACATTTTGCTTGAATGCCAAATAGAACTGAAGAACTGTTAATTTGCCCACCAAATCCTCTAATCTTTCTTTCCTTTCACGTAAAATATACAATGCAGTGCATAGGATAAGGATACAATTTTTTTTTTCCTTTTAGAAATATGTTTGATACTAGAAAACATACTCCAAAACTTGAAATGTGGGGCAAAAAAGAAAAATAGAAGTCCAGGGTATCCACCCTTTGAGTATAGCATTGGAGAAAGAGCAAGTAAAAAAGAGATGAATTAAAGAGAGATTCTTATCATGGCAAAGTAAGCAGAGAAGATTAGTTGGAATATTTCAAGTAATGAGGAAGTTAGCAGTTTTTAACACATTTTGAACAACAAATCAAGAGTAAAATGAATATATAAGAATGTTAGCCATGAAGGGATTCACAAATCATTTTAAAAGGACTATCCAAGCTCTTTCATAGCAGAGTGTGAGAGGATTTGTGTGTAGGGATATGATTAATGTCAGGGATATCCAAGTGAATTTTGGCATATAAATTTTGCTTCCAACTTGTAGCATCTATGAGGAGGCTAAGAGGATCATAAGTAAAAATTGCAGAGCATTGAAAGTTTGTGGTTCTAGAAGATCCCAAAGATTTTTGTCATAGATCTAGGGGTCCCAAAGCAAGATAATAATGCTACCATTCCCAATTGCAAATGAAAATCTGCTTTTGTTTTTAACAACAATTTTTTGGAGCATTTTTCAAAAGAAGTTTCAGCTTGAATTTTGGAAGCCCAGAGAGAAATGCATTTTCCTTTGAACCATGTAGTAATGGAATCAGTGTCATTGGCAATATGAAGGATGAACTTAATCATGAAAGCATTAGAAATAGTGTGAATAGAACTAAGGCATAAGCGATCATGGTGTCTGGGCTTGCATAATTTTCCCATTAAATTGTATGTATTTTTTCGTTAATGGTAGAATCATGTAAAAGGAACTTGGAACACTATGAGTGAACCATCTGACATGTTCGTAGAATGTGCTTATTTATAGTATTGATTTTATCTTTAATTATGTTTATATCATGTTTTTTGAAGGATTTTGTGTTGAATTGCAGGTAACAAGTGCAAGGAGCAAATCAAGATTCAAAAATAGTAGAAATCAACAAAATGGTGTTCTGGCGCCTGGGTGCCGGAACCAGTCTCTTTGGAGTCAAAAGACAGTGCAATCAAAAAACTGGCGTTGAACTTGGAGTGTCGGGGCACTGGATATGTAGTGCTGGACCATCAGAAGAGCAGCGCCTAAGTGTCGCGACACTAGTGCCTAGGCACTGCGACACTAGCGCCTAGGCGTGTACAAGGACCAATAGTATTTCTCTAGCGCCATAACTCGAATTTTGACAAATTGAGTAGTTCAAACTTTTGGTTCGCTTGGAGAAGATATAAATTGGATGAATATGAAAATGGAGGGGCTTTTTACTAGTTTTTTTATCATTCTTAAGAGAGGAATTGAGGGGAAAGTTGAGAGTTTATGCAAGGAATTTGTATGTGATGAGGATATATTAGAGAGGATCAAAAGGTATAATAACTGCTTTGCTCTCTTCATCCATCTTGCTTGTAAAAGATGGAGATAAGTACATTTTATTTTGGATTTTATATTGGATTTCTGTATAGAAGCTTAATAGGTTAGACTAGAGAGAATTATGGCATTTCATCTATCCAATAGATTTCTAATCCTATCAATCAAAGGTTGGAATGAGGCAATTTTCCTTCTATGAGCAGAAACATAAATAACAATATAAGTAAATTATGGGTGAAAAGTATTAAAGTCAAGAATGCTAATGAGATCCTTAGTGTTAAGAGCATTTGTAGCATACATGATGAGGCTCTCTTTACACTGATCTCAAAATTATAAGCCAATTAAAATGTGAATGCTCTTGAGGATATTGATATTAGCATGAGTTCATTTTTAAAAAATAATGAAATCATCAGTGTACAAAATGTGAGAAATTGGATGATTTTGATCTTGGGAAAAGGGAATGTAATCACCTCCATCCATATAGTAATCAAGTAAGTTAGAAAAAGCTATCCATAGCAATGTAAAAGAGAGTATCAGAGAGTGGGAGACCATATATAAGCCCAGTGAAAAAGGGGAAGTAACTTGAAAGAGCCTCATTAATATAAACAGAAAAGTTAACTTTAAAAATTCAAGCTTCAATCCATGAGCTGAAATGTGGTGGAAACCTTTCTTGTTCGTCCTTGAGATGTTGAACTCTCGATAAATAGTATCAAAAGCTTTTTTCATATCCAAATTAACACCAAAAAAAAATATTTATAATTTCATTTGTTAAGATAATATTATCAACAACACTCTTATTTGACATAAACCCAGCTCGAGCCTCATGAATAATGTTACTAAGCACTAATTTTACTCTATTTTCTAGAAATTTAGTAAAAAAAATTAAATAAAACATTGCATAAAGAGATTTGCCTGTAGACAAGAAGGGATTAGACATTGGAAATTTTTGGGAATAGGGTATTGGCAGTTGCTTTAAGCAAAGTGGAGAGTTTAGAGGTTTGGAAAAAAGAACTTAACAACCGCACAAATATCATTCCCCATTAAGTACTAGTAATATTTGTAAAATTCAATAGTAAACCCATATGGACAAAAAATGATGATAGATAGAGCTATAAATTAGAGTTTTTAGTTTCATTATTAGCAACCATAGCAGTCAGGTGAGGATAGAGATATCTTGGAATAGGTTTTCCAATGGGAATAATTTCTCAAGCATGCCCATGATTAGCACAAGAGCCAAATTGTTTTAAGTAATCAATAGTAGTAGAAGAAATGCTTCCATAATCAATAAGAGTACCGCCAACACAACCCCTTGAGTTAGAGAGATTTTTTTTTTGGTTATTTTGCTTCCACTTAATCTTTGAATTTCAAGCCATCTTCTCCATCTTTAAGTCAATGGGCTTAGCTTTTTTAGATAATAAATAGGATCTCCATGTAATCGGATGGACCAAATACCCTTAAATCATGCTGCAAAATTCTTACAGTTGGAGCACATAGTTTTTGAAAATAAATCTATGATTTGGTCCAAAGGAACTTAGGTTAGCGAGAACAATTGGAGAGTGATTTGAGCAAGGAGATGCAAGAACATTGTTATAAGAATGAGGACGAGTATTTAACCAAAATTCATTACTAAGGATCTTATATAACTTGTTGGAAATAGGATGATCGGCTCTTAAATTGGAAAAATTGGAACAAGTGAAATAAAGATATTTAGAGGCAGTGTTTGAGAGTCTAGCTGAAAGCAAATAATCATTAAATGATTTCAGTTTATTAGAGGAAAGATGCTTGCTTTGAACCTTTTTTTGATTGAAATCTACAATCTTTAAAGTCACATGTATGATCCAATGACTGAAAATGGAGTTGGCAAAATTAATAATTGACCCCTACAAATACTCCCTTTCTTAGTGTATATTGGTAGCATAATCCACATAAATAAAGAATTTTTGGGATTGATTATTTGTTATAAAATCATGTATAACTTTTTTATCCATTTCACAAAGAGAGATGTCCATTTCAAAAGTATTTCCATTTGATTTGTATTCTCCTAGGAGAGGTGATATTAAAATTGTTACATTCCTCTTCAGTGGGAAAGAGAGAATGATATTTTGGAAATAAGGGGTCAAAAGTATAATTGAGGTTAGTTTTGAGCTCTACAATACATAAAAGATCTAGATTAAATTGGTTGATAAGGTTCAAGGAACCCTGAACATTCCAAGTTGCTAGTTTAGGAAAAGTCATTTTTGTTAAGATGGTTTGGATTAAGGGATGAGCTTGAGAGTTTTATGTTAACATGTGTATGTTGAAGGGTAGGTGGGAGAGAGATAGAAGGTTGGTTGGTTGTTGGGTCAGAATTGGAACTAGGATTATTAAGTGAGTTAAGGTTAGGAAAAATGGAGGTATTATAAAAGGAAATAGTTGAGTGGAGAGACTGACTTGAGGCCATAGAGGGAAAAAGAGAAAAAAAGAGTGTCCTGGTTTTGAATGGCGGGATAACCAGCTAACCTATCCGGAATAACTGGACTATAATGATAGAAGACCCACCTCTCCAGAATAACCGAACTTGATTGAAAAATGTGATGAAACAAGATAAAGTAGCACCCATACATAAGGGTGTACCCATGACAAAAAAGAAGATTATCACATTTCTTGATTTCTAAATTTCAGAATACGATAACTCCAATCCATTGAAATTTGGTGCCGACTAATTGACGAGTGTCATGTATTCACTGCAGTAGGTATAAAGTGGCGCATTTACTATACAATGTGACATAGTGGGGACAAATGTCCGGTTAACCCTTGATGATGAAATATCAAAAGTCACATTCCAACGTCACGAGAGAAGACCACAGTGCCATATCGTCATCAACAGGAGAGGTGGTACTAGTTTAATGAGTAGAGGCCAATTTTGTGGCTCTAAGACAAGCATCACATCTCTGGCCTAAGTGGAAAAACACACTCAAGTTCGTGATGCTGAAAGATACATCATAGCCCTATCTCGCAGATCTGGCATTATGTCACTGAAAAGTAACATGTAGTGCCAATTAGGGTTGTCAAAACAGCTCGTTGTTCACGAACATCTCGTGTTCGGCTCGTTAAGAAGCTCGTGTTCGGCTCGTTCGCTAAGTTAACGAGCTGAACACGAACAAAGATTTGTTCGTTCGTGTTCGGCTCGTTTTGACTCCAAATACTACTCATCAATTATATATATATATATATTTATATATTTATATATTGATGAGTAGTATTTTTAATAAAAATTAATTGACTACAAGGCTACAGAAATTTATAATCAATTAAAAGTATTAATTAAGAAAAAAAAATAAAAATTATTAAATTAGATTCAAATAATATTTAAATATAAACAATAATTTTTAAATCTTGCCCCAAATCTTAACATCTTATGGCTACGTGATTAGGGGTGTCAAAATAACTTTTTGTTCATAAATAACTTCTGTTCGGCTCGCTAAGTAAACGAGTTCAACACAAACACACTTTTTGAGCTTGAAATATAAACAAACTGTGTTCGGCTCGTTTACACCAGTTGAGAAAATTAGGGCGAAGAAAAACAAGAACGACACAAATCCAGAAGAACACAGA
>NW_018164572.1:127349-147110 GCF_001263595.1 Phalaenopsis equestris
TAACCTGCAAACCAGATGCTCCTGTCCAGGTTGAGTGAACCCTTCTGGCTGCTTCATGTAAATCTGCTCCTCCAAATCACCATGCAAGAAAGCAGTTTTAACATCCATCTGCTCCAAATGCAAATCCCAAATTGCTACTAATGCAAGCACTGCCCTGATTGAAATATGTCTGACCACAGGAGAAAATATTTCTTCATAATTTATCCCCTTCTGCTGCGAAAATCCCTTGCAAAAATAAAAGGAATTGCAAGTAGAATTTTACCTCAATTACTTGTTTTATTTCTTATTCTTGCACATCTACACAATCCCGATCTCCTATTTAAATCATTCAATTTATAATTTTTTTATAATTTTTTTCAACTTTCAATTTTTACATTACTAAGTAAATTTTAATATTAGTAGTCAGTAAACATTAAATTGAAATAGACTTATCAGAAATTACAAAAAAACCTAAACTGTTTAACCTTCTTGATTTCAGTTCACTGGTTCCGTCTCCTTCCCGAACACGAGCCGTCGCGTGCTTGTCTCCTCTCATTTAGTTCTCTTTTGCACAATGTATACGACACCGTACATGAAGGTGATCAAATGTAACACTCAGTTTACAACAATTTGTCAATTAGAACAAAGTGTTTTGTATACTAAAAAAGGAAATGAATCGTCAGGACGTACAATTTAAATAGAGACAAAAGGAGGAAGAAAGAAGAAGCAGACAAAGAGCGAGAATACTCGCCTTCATGGAGCGAGCAGAAGGCGACGACGTTAATGATCATCTAACAAAGAAGACGATGTGTTAGGGCTCGATGAGGGTGGCAAAGCTTGAGATTGAATCTGAAGGAGTCGTCGAGCAAAGCAGACGAGAAGGGTGAACTGCTGGGCTATGTTGATGCACGAGCAGGAAAAGGAGGAAGGGACAAGCTTCACACAGAGAAGAAGCTTCGAACAAGAGAGCTGATCCCAAAGGCCTATTTGAGCTTGGTAAGATTAAGGTATTTTTATTTAAGTTAATTTTTAGAATTTAATGTAAATATTATTTAATTAATAGTTATGTATATATTTTATAATACGCAAATGATATAGAAATGAAAGATATATAATTAATCATTTAATTCACTACTGTAGATTTTTTTTCTACCGAAAAAAACTGATATAACATACAAGGAATCTTCTGAACTCAATGTGAGTACTTTTACTTCTAAATTATGACAATAAATTTATATTTCTTCTAAATTAGTCGCATTAGAATAATATTAGTTAGCATAACTTAATACTCCTATTATTTAAATTGATAATCTATAAATGCATGCCAAAGATTTGCATATACTTATTTATTACATATACATATTATATAAGAAAGATTTTAAATGTAATTAAAATGCAAATGAAATAATTCATATTATGTTTGCATGTGCATGTTTGGCTATGATAGAGTTCACTCCTTCATAGAACTAACTAAAGAATGATAAGATAACTGTGCACGTAATTGAAAAAAAATAGTAATATTAATGTGTCTTAATTATTACAATTTTAGATGGTATTCCTGTGATATTAAAATTAAATAGTATGATAAAATAAGTTTTGAAATATCTTGATTGATCATATTCATAAACATAAATTGTCAAATGCTCTTATATTGATTTATTAAAAGTTTAACTTGTATGCATATTATTTTCTTTTTCGTTGTGTTACTATAGTTTAGAAGTATGAGAATTCATTAGTTTTGGTTAGCTCATTATGTTTTACATTAACATTTCTGGCTAAAATATTGTGTAAAGATAATAATATAGGAAATTATTTATAAAAGATGCGCACACCTAGGAATAAGATTAATTTAACTGCATTATTTATTTTCTTTTTTATAGTGACATTTTTATTTATGTTTAGATGATTAAATATTAGTTATAAAAATGAAAAAAAAAACTTTGATTACCATTGTCCAACCGTCTGTTCAAATCTTGAAAAATTCCAAGTCCCCGATCAAATCGTGACAAAAGTGGTATCAAAGATAAAATTTTGAATTAAGTAATGCAATCTTGATGAAAGAGTCAATAAAATAATTACAATGAAATTAATCATAAAAAATTAAAAATTTAAGTTAACACTAATTAAGTAATTATTTTAATTCAGACAAATGCAAAATTATAGAAGAGGATAATGTGGTTGGAAATGAAGAAGTACTACCTGCCATTATTGTGAACATGAATACCTGATCCTGATGATAGCGGTGATGACAGTTGATTCAAGAGTTCAAATCATAGCATAATGAAAGTGATACAGTTGATATTGATAAGTATTTGAAGATATTTTAATATTTGTGTTCACCTTTATTTAATGGAACTGAAGATCTGATTGAAGCAGAGAATTGACTGATGTGAATGGAGAAGATATTAGACAACATGGCATGTCCAGATGAAAGAAGAGCACCATTAGTTAATTTGTGCTTGATGGAAAAGTAGAAATGTGGTTGTGTGGGCCGCATCAGGACAAGTTAGGGGACATATCCAACGTGATGGTAAGTTGGGAGGATTTTATTGAACTTTTCAGAGAGTGGTTTGTACCATTATCCGCTCGGAAACAGATGCAATACATATTTCATTAGGTTGGTGCATGGAGAGAAGACAGTCATGCAATATGAACCTGAGCTCACTACACTTTCAAAATATGCACTGAGGTTGATCGCCACTACAAAGAAGTGTTACAAGTGTCTTTCCGGATTAAAGAATAAGATCAGACGACAATTAGTCACTTTTCTGCAACAAACTTTCTGCAAAAAAATTTCTCTGCAAAAATCCTTAGAATTTTTTTTTTCTTTTGAAATTGAAAACTTCGAGCAAAGTAAAAAATTTTCTTTCCGCCTCCAAGAAAAAAAATAAATATTCACTTTATTTCCTCTCCGTATCCGGCAAGGAAAACCTTAATTAAATTTACTTAATTTAATTTAAATCAATTTAATTAAAAATGACTCTTTTAATTAAGTAAATTTAAAAAAGAAAACTTTCCTTTACTCCAAAAAAGGCAGGGAATAGCTTCCTTTCCAGCTCCGCTCCTTTCCTTCTGCCCCCGCGCGATCTTCTTGAACCTGACCGCACCTTCCCCGCCGAAATTTCCGCCAAAAGCCTTCTGCCTCCCGCGAGCCTCCGCCGTGAGCTTCGACGCCTCCGGCGAAATTTTCCTTCGGAGCGCCGACGAAAATCGGAACCCAAGAGCCGATCCGCCGAAAAACCTTCTCCGCCGAAGCCGAAATTTCCGCGATCCGCGATTCCTTCTCCCGAGCCGCTTCTTTCGTCGAACAGCCTTCCGAACAACACCGCGAACTGCCGAACAACGGATCGCGATCCTGCCCGAACTTCGTTCTCCTGCACCCGATCCAAAGCCCTTCACACGAAACCTCTGCGGCCGAGTTGTCCTTCGTGCGAAGATCTGGAACCTGCGCCTTCGTCGTGCAAGATTTGTCGCCCTGCGCCGATGAAAATTTTCTTCCCTGCCCTCGAACCAGTCTCTGATACCACTTGTTGAGAAAATTAGGGCGAGGAAAAATAAGAACGACACAAATCCAGAAGAACACAGAGATTTAATGAGGTTCGGCAAAGATGCCTACGTCCTCGGGAGCAGAGCGGCGAGTTCCTTTCAATATTCAGAAAAGAGTTTACAGAAATTAGGAATACCTCCTGTGGTTACTAACAGACCTATTTATAACCCCAGGAGTAAACCTTAGGCACAATATGTAATTACAACTATACCCCTGTACCAAACCGCGGGGCTTTGCCCCCGCACCCCAACCCACGTAACTTCCCAATTTGGACAGATTATTCCGCTCCGCTCCGCTTCGATCCAGCATCTGTCCCGATATGATATATGAGTCATATATGAATCATACCATAACAACACCCTAGTGCCAATCGACAATATATAAACTAATTTTAGTGCCATGACACCCTAGTGTCAATCGACAATATATAAACTAATTTTAGTGCCATGATGCTCTTGAGCTCAAATATGGTGCTGAAACTCCATGCTTTGGGGTTTCATCACAATTTTTCTCTCAAAAATTGTAGCACTGGGAAGATTGCGCCTCAACATTGTTTATACCAAACCCATCCCGACACTCACAGCAGAGCTGATTGGTGAAATTGAGGGCTTTGAGATGATAGTTGTGGCCCCAATTATGCTCTACATAATAACATCACTAACACTGTTAATCATGCTTTTCAAGCCGACGTCATCAGGGATGTTAAACTAAAGATAAATGTAGCGGCAGGTCTGCGCAATTAGAAAAATTTAAATGTGATATTGGTAAATACAAATTTTTTTGGGCATTAGATATGTAAAATAAATCGTTTGCACATACAATATACATAGATGCAATCAAATGTCACTTTTTTTACATGATGTTGACAATATACTGATTCAAATGATACAAAAAACATCTCTCTGTCCACTCTTCTACCAGTCTTCAATCAACAATGGTGTTTGGAACAATATGAACATAGATTATGCTGCAAATGCATTACATACATTTGATGGTTTAAAAAAGCATTTCTCTTCCCCTGCGCTCATTTGTCTCATCTTCAAGCTGCTTCCCACGCGGGATCTCTGCAACAAGTTTCAAACAAAGAACAATCGATTTTGTTGCAAAAAATGTCTATCTTGGCCCCGATACCTCCTGCGAGGTCATGTAAGAGTAGGAGACAGCAGAGCTGCTGCTTGTAGTACCAGTGACCTGCTCTCCGGTGGTGGTGCTGCTGCCGCCGTAATCAACAAACCCCCTTCCATATAGCCGAAGAAAATTGAGAGCCTCCGGCCGTGGCTGAGTCACCTCCATCGCCCCCTCGAGCATTGCTGCCACACTGGCCATGGTTGGCCGCAGCCCAGGATCTTCATGCAGACAACACAATGCCACCTTTACTGCTAGCCTCACATCCTCCTCCCTCACCCTCCCCTCCAGCCTACGATCCGCAAGTTCCAAATATCTTCCCCTCTCGTGCATCTCCAATGCGGCCATCGGAAAATACCCCACCTCTCCAATCCCAGATCCGCCACTCGACGACCCACCGCCGCCTCCGCCGCTAGATTCAACAGTCCTGTTCTTCCGACCACGAATGATTTCTAGCAGTACCATTCCATAGCTGTAGACGTCTGTCCGGTCGGAGATTGACGAATTGGTGAGCCACTCCGGTGCCAGGTATCCCCTTGTCCCCCTCATCGTCGTGAAGAAACTGGACTGCTCCGGACTGATGAGCTTTGCAAGACCAAAGTCGGAGATTTTAACGCCGCCGCCGTCGTGGAGGAGTATGTTCTCCGGCTTTACGTCACAGTGAATGATCTTTTGATCACAGCCGAAGTGGAGGTAGGCAAGCCCTCGTGCCGCTCCGATGGCAATGTCCATCCGTTCCTGCCACTCCAGCACAGGACCAGCGGCGCCAAATAGGGGGCGCTCGAGGGATCCACGATTCATGTACTCGTATACCAGCATCCGGCGGCGGCCCTCGGTGCAGAATCCGCGGAGGCGAACCAGGTTCACGTGGTGGATGTTGCCGATGACGGCGATCTCCGTACAGAACTCCTTCTTGCCGTGAACTCCGCCTCCGAGAGCAGCGCTGATCCGTTTCACGGCTACAAAACTTTTATCGGGAAGTTGTCCCTTAAAAACCTCGCCGAAACCGCCGGAACCGATCTTGACGCTGAAGTTATCGGTGGCGGAAGCGAGGTCGGAGTAGGTGAATCGGGTTGGCAGGCCCGGGATGGAGATCTCATCGGAATCGGAATTGGAGTCGTCGCCGGTGAATCCGTGTTCGTCGCCTGGGGATGGCCATGCGGGATTCCGGCCGAGGTAGATATCTTTCATATTAGAGGGTTTTGAGGACGATGAGGTTCGGGATCTTCTCTTTCCGCTATGGTGTCGGCGACGGCGGCGATGCCATTGGGTTCCGGCGAAGATCAGGACGATGATAAGAAGGAATACTGCGATGGAAGGTAAGAGAATCGGGAGAAGATTGGAGGAGGAAGAGCCTCTGCTTGAAACCGATGGTGTTTGAGGGGTTTCCAGTACCTTGATGTATCCGACTCCGGTGTCCGAAACTCCATCGTTGGTGTTGCTAACGAGGGAACCGATCTGTTTCTTAACCAGAAAGCAGGACTGTGATGATGCCGAGTAGAAAAACCCTAGGCAAGTACAATTCCCGCTGCAAAAATCACGGCAGGAAGCGAAATCCCTTCCCGAGCTCACCGGACTCGCGAATTTGTTCGGGATGTACCCGACTCCGCCTCCCAAGCTCCGATAACTTTCCTGGCTCTTGTTTCTGCTGGTGCACCCCGATGGAGAGAAGACGGTGGAGCCATCGCTCGGCGCGCAACCGCCGTTATGCGATGCGGTGAACGAAGCAGGGCAATTGCAGGTGGCAGCCTGGTTCTGCACGGTGCAGACATCGAGCTGTTTGCAGGACGATGGAAGATCGCATAAGCCGCTCGGCGCAACGAGCGCTTGATCCAGTGCGGAACCCGTGCCGGAGTAACCCTTGATGATGAACTGACCGTTGGACTCCAATTTCAAAATGCGTAGCTTTGTCGGAGGGAGACTAACCTCGAACACAACAGTCCCGGCGGAGGAGAACAGGTAAAGCCCGGACTCGTTCGCCGCCATGTAAGCAACCTGGGAGTTGAGGTCCTTAAAAAAGCGGATATCGGAAGATAAACGCCAGAACTGTTGAGCGTCGCCGATCGACCAGAGAAGTACAGCATCGCTGTCAGTAACCATGAGGCGGTAATCATCGCCGGGAGTTGAGAGGTAGCTTCCAGACGGAAGGCGCTGGGATGATAGAAGCGTGTCGGTGGGATAAGCGAAGGATTGCCACATAGAGACGTTGGCTGCATCGAGGACGATGAGATTCCCTGAATCGAGGAGACAAGCGGCGTTTGCTGGACGAGGGAGCTTCGGGGTGGCCCAGAGAACGGTACCGTCTGGCAAGGAGATGGAGAATCCGGTGGCGTTGAAGGAGAGCTCGGCAGTGTACGGCGCGGGCTTCGCGGCGTTCGCCGACCAGACGACGGCGGAGGTCGGAGAGTGTACGATGGAGAAGACGAAGGGGGATTGCGGAGCTTGGGAGGAGAGTGTGCCGTAGAAGGTGGAGGTGTTGGAGTAGAAAAAGATTCCGCCTTTCTCAAGGTAGTTCACACTCGAGGCTGAGAAATTGGGGTAGAGGAATTCGGTGAAGACAGGGGCGGCTGCTGCGCGGCGGCGGAGGAGGAGGAGGAAGAAGATGAAGAAAAGGAGGCAACGCAGAGTGGGGGCCATGTGGGGATTTGGATTCTAGGCTCAGAAGCCATCGGGATATTCAGGTGGGCGGTGGAAGGACGCCATGAGGATAGCTGGGAGAGACGAAAGTAGGCTCGAAATCGCAAATCCGTAGTTTTCTTCGCATAGCTCGAAACTAATTAATTATTCAACTCCAAATTAATATCATATTTTACTCTAATTATATATTTTTTTTCTTTTATTTAAAATTTTTTAAATCTGTCAATTGCTTAACCAAACATAACTTCATATATATATTTTTTTCTGAAATTATACTTTAACTCTAATTGTTAAAGCTCGAGGATTACATAATTTTTCTAAAAAAAAATTTATGAGAAACAAACACGTGAATTTAATAGTTTAATTAAATTTGATGTGAAAATAAAATTAAAATAAATAAATTGTTATTAAATAGAATCAGCTCAACCTCCAGAGATTGGAGGCGACCGAGTCTCAACGGTACAGAGGGGGAGGCAACAAGTCATTGAATGCGGAGAGGAGAAAGAGGTGGCAGAGGGGAGGAGATAGGAACTGAGTTCACATGGGGATTGCCTCTAATGTTCTTGTTTGGTGTGTGATTTGGATCATTGAATAATATAATGAATAGTCCTGCCATTGCAATTACTGCGCACGCTTTTTTTAGTCCAAACTGGGACAGGCTCTTATTAATATAATTGGATGATTTAATTGTGGTGTGAATTGAGTGTCTAGAATGATAAGATGAGATGATGGTTGTGTGTTTTGTCAGCTGTGCCGTTAAATTATATTAAATCATCCAACCGTACACGCGGAAGATATTTCTTGGCAAGGAGATGGTTGTGTGTTTTGTCAGCTGTGCCGTTAAATTTGATGCGTAATTAATAGTTGAATTGATTTCCGGGTATCGTTTTTATTGGAAGATATTATGATAAATATTTAAATTTTAAATTTTTTTAAGAGATAATTATAATAAATATATACATCTTGTTAAATAATATAACAAAAAAAAAATTCGAATAGATATGAATTCAAATTAAAATTTTGCAATTTATGAATTACATTATGAGTGGATTTGAGATGCTTGGCGGTAATTATATATATATATATATATTCAGAAAAATAGGTAAAGCTTTCTAACAATCACTATATTTATGGTTCAGATTAAATAAAATACCTTCCCTCTATAAAATTATACAAAACAACAAGAAAGTAGTTTCTCAAATTAAACTGTCATGACAACTTTAAACAGAAAACAAACATAATATTGTCTCAAATATGTGAAAATATTACATTCACAGAATGTATGTATGAGGACAGTGAAGATGTGTGCAAAAAAAAAAAAAAATACATAACACCCAATTCTTATGCATTTACCTATCTTACACCCAAATTCTAATTTTTACAAACCAAGTACCCTATCTATGAATGAAAATATGAATTTCACTACTGGAGAGTCGTGAAATAGGTAAGTGTTGAAAGATCTCGAAAATACTAATTATTATATTTCATATTTATTATAACTCTATATTTAGAGGGTTATAAATTATAAGAGGGATCTTGGGAATCTCTATTTATTTCTCTCCCTAAATTAGAGAGATTAACTGCCCTTATATTTTGTAATTATTCCTTTTCTTTTCTACTGTAAGTTTTTATTATTTTCCTTATCAACAAGTCTTGTAATGAGTATTTATACCCATCTTTTCATCAATAAAATCAAGTCTGCTCATATCTTTTCACGATATCAGAGTCATACCAATCTTCTTCGGTATGATGGCTTTTCTTCTTCCTCCCAAGAAATATCCTCCGCCTCATCTGCCCCTGTTCCAACCGAAATCGATGACACTTCCTCCTTCATCACTGACTACAAATTCAATGGCCAGAACTACCTCCAGTGGTCCCAATCCGTCATGATGTTTGTCTGCGGCAGATGACGACTTTTTCACTGATGATGTCGTCGCTCCGACCAAGAATGACCCAAAATTCCAGACATGGAATGCATAAAACCACATAGTCATATCGTGGTTAATCAATTCGATGACCAATGACATTGGCGAAAATTTTCTTCTCTACGACACGACCAAGAGTATTTGGGATATTGCTCGAGAGACATACTCTCACTCAGATAACACATCCAAACTCTTCGAGATCGAGTTAATCCTCCATGATCTTTGCCAATGTGATCAATCTGTGACTCAGTATTTTAATGCCCTCTCACGTCACTGGCAGCAGGTTGATATGTATGAAGTCTATGCCTGATCATGCACTCCAGACTCCAACTTATACCGTTAGATCATCGAGCAAAAAAAGATATTCAAATTCCTTCTCGGCCTCAACAACTCTCTCGATCATGTCCGCTCTTGTGTATTGTGTATTAAGCCCAAGCCTCTCTCCACCTTGCCCAATCTCTCCGTTGACACCTCCGCCCCTCCAGCTTCGGTTGCCCTTACAGCTTGGGTTCCTCCGCCTCGACATAGCGACAACCCATCACGCAAAGGCCGTCCCTGGTGCGACCATTTCCGCAAACCAGACCATAACAAAGACACGTGCTGACTCGGTCTGATCGCGCTCCCCGTGCCAACGGCGGAGTCGCTGCCGATAACCTTCCTGCACTAGCGCCCAGTCCATTCAGCAAAGTACAACTAGATTTGTTGCACAAACTGATCGGCAAACCACCTGATATGGTTGTTCCCGACCCCATCACCAGCCTGCTCGCACATCAAGGTATGTTCTAGCATGCATTCACAGTCAATCAAAGATCCCTCAGTCAGTGGATCATCGATTCCAGTGCTTCTCATCACATGACTAGTGATGTCTCCCTTCTCCATGACTATATGTC
The DNA here is from genome assembly GCF_001263595.1 of Phalaenopsis equestris. Lineage (NCBI taxonomy): Eukaryota > Viridiplantae > Streptophyta > Magnoliopsida > Asparagales > Orchidaceae > Phalaenopsis > Phalaenopsis equestris. The sequence goes on from NW_018164572.1 coordinate 137,453, forward strand.
ATGCGAAGACAACTCCACCATCCGCGTTGTTGATGGCTCTGTCTCCAAAGTCACCGGCTTTGGCTCCGTGCGCATCACCCAAAACATTCTACTTTGATTTGTGCTTCATGTTCCTACTTTAAATTGTAATTTAATATCCATCGGAAAGTTGACTAGTGATCTGAGGTGTATTGCTAAATTTTCCCTACCATGTGTGAATTTCAGGATGAGGACTCAGAGACGACGATTGGCAATGTTGAGATGTGCTCGGATCTCTACGTCATCAACGGTACTTCACCACCACGACCTCGCTGCGGACATTTGTCTACCCATCATTATGTCTTCAATCTAGTGTCAATAAAGATTCCCAGATCATATTATGACATTTTTCGTCTCGGTCATCCAAATTTTATGTATCTTGCAAAACTATTTCCAAATTTGTTTATCAATAATTATGTTCGTTCCTTTCAATGTGAATTTTGTCAACTTGCCAAACACACTCGCACGTCATTTTCACGTGTTGGTTACACCTCTTCCCCGCCCTTTGCACTCATTCACAACGATATTTGGGGCTCTTCCCGTGTTACAACCCTTACCGGGACTTGGTGGTTTGTCTCCTTTATTGATGATCACGCTTGAATAACGTGGTTGTTTCTTATGAAAGATAAATCTGCAGTCGATCACTTATTTGAACAATTTTACTCAATGATCCAAACACAATTCCAAGCCTACATCCAGACACTCAAGACTGATAATGCAAAGGAGTACTTCGCTTCCGTCCTTGGCTCTTATCTCTCCTCTAAAGGCATCCTCCATCTCAGTTCTTGTGTCGAGACTCCTCAACAAAATGGGATCGCTGAACACAAGAACCGCCACCTTCTCGAGGTGGTTCATTGCCTCATGTTTTCTTCTAACGTACCTAAGGTTTTTTGGGGTGACGTTGTATCCACTGCAGCCTACCTCATCAACAGGATGCCTTCTCAGGTCCTCAAATTTCAAAGTCCAGTCTAACTTCTTCTCAAATCATTTCCCCACACCAAGGCAATTACCCAAAATCTACCTATCAAAGTATTTGGTTGCTCCTCCTTTGTTCACATTCATTCACACAATCACAACAAATTTGACCTCAAATTTACTAAATGTATTTTCCTCTGCTACTCGCCTCTTCAAAAAGGGTATAAGTGGTACTATCCTCTCACAATAAAAACTTACAACACTATGGATGTCACCTTCTTTGAAAATCAGTCTGACTACCCTAATTATAATATTTAGGGGGAGACTTTAAGGGAATATCGGTCTTAGGGGGATAATGAGTTCATATCACCACACATTAAATCCTTACCATTTGAACCGAACTCATTATCTCCCGATTCAGATTCAACAAGTTCATCCAACTCACGTGAAAATATACCTAACAATTAGTCTTCGTCTAGTTCTCAAGTGTCCAACTCGCACATAGATCAACCAACACATCCATCACCAATCCAAGAGTCAGAACCGAATCCAACTCCTATAGAAATCCACTCAGGTATGAACACACTTGAGCATGAATCTACTATACTTATGATTGATGACTTCGACATTCCAATTGCTTTAAGAAAAGGTGTTAGGTCCATCTGTCCTCCACTCAGGTACGAACACACGATGCATCTGATCTCCAACTTTGTGTCTTATGAAAGACTATTTTCAGCTTACCGAGCCTATGTCACTGCATTCGACAATACACAAGTTCCAAACACGATTGATGAAGCTCTCAAACACCTGGGGTGGAAAGCAGTCATCAATGAGGAGGTAAGAGCCCTACAAAAGAATGATACATGGACTGTTTTAGACCTACCAAAGGGAAAGAAAACAATCGACTGCAAATGGATCTTCAAAGTCAAATACAAGGCAAATGGAATAATTGAGAGATTAAAAGCACGTCTCGTAGAAAAAGATTTTTTACAGTCCTACGGTATTGATTACCAAGAAACCTTTGCCTCTGTGGCCAAAATTAACACCACCAAAATCCTTCCCTCACTTGCGACAAATGAAGACTGGCAGCTACATCAACTCGACGGGAAAAATGTTTTCCTAAATGGCGATTTGGAAGAAAAAGTTTACATGGAAGCACCTCTCAAACTAGAAGCATCCTTTCCAAGCAACAAAGTCTGCAAACTCTAAAAATCATTGTACGACCTCAAACAATCTCCTCAAGCATTGTTCGATAGATTTGCAAAATCAGTGACAAAATACAGGTATACTCAGTGTCAGGCAGATCACACTCTCGTCATGAAAACCTCTCCCGAAAAGAAGATTGCAATTCTGATCGTATACGTCAACGATATCATCCTCACTAGAAATCACGAAGAAGAATTTACAAATCTGACAAAGCTTCTCACTCGGGAATTCGAAATCAAAGACCTCGAAAACCCAAAGTTCTTTCTCGGCATGAAACTAGCTCGATCTAAACGAGGAATATTTGTGTCACAATGGAAATATACATTGGACCTGTTGAAGGAAACATATATGTTCAGTTGCAAGCCCGTCAATACTCCAATGGATCCCTATAAGAAGATCGACACTGAGAAAATAGCGCACCTGTGGATAGGGGAGATATCAACGACTCATGGGGCGACTCATCTATCTCCCACACACACGACCCGACATTGGTTTTTCTGTTAGTGTTGTTAGCTAATTCATGAACAACCCTACGGAAGAACACATGAATGCAGTCTATAGAATCTTGAGATACCTCAAGATGACTCTAGGCAAAGAGGTACTATTTCAAAGGAATAAGGATCGAAGTATAAAAGTGTATTCAGACGCAGACTGGGCAGGGGATGGCTCAGACCGATGATCGACTTCCGACTATTGCACTTATGTCTGGGGAAACCTAATCAATTGGAGAAGCAAAAAGTAATATGTGGTATCAAGAAGAAGCGCTGAAGCCGAATTCAGAGCTCTTGCACTTGAGATCTGCGAAGGAATGTGAATTCAAAGAATATTCAGCGAACTCAGAATACATACTGAAAAAACTGTCAAACTACAATGCAACGACTAGACAACCATCAACATTGCAAAGAATCCAGTACACCATGACAGAACGAAACACATTGAGATCGATCGATACTTCATCTCAGAAAACATTGAGAGAGGAGTCGTCAAACTTGCATACTTTCCTTCCCGACATCAAACAACATATATCCTAACTAAGCCTCTCCCAAGAATCAACTTTGAAGAATTATGTAACAAGTTAGGCATGTACAATCTGTACAACCCAACTTGAGGGGGAGTGTTGAAAGATCTCAAAAATACTAATTATTATATTTCATATTTATTATAACTCTATATTTAGAGGGTTATAATATGAGGGATCTTGAGAATCTCTATTTATTTCTCTCCTTAAATAAGAGAGATTAGATGCCTCTCATATTTTGTTATTATTCCTTTCCTTTTCTACTGTATTCTGTTTTTATTGTTTACCTTGCCAGTAAGTCTTCTACTGGGTATTTATACCCCTCTTTTCATCAATAAAATCAAGTTCTCTCATATATTTTCAGTAAATTACGCGCTTGGCTTGTAAAAAAGAGAGTTTGGGTGTGAGATAGATAAATACATAAGAATTGGGTGTTATGTATGTAAATTCCCCCCCAAAAAAATAATACATGGAGACCTCCTTGTTTTGTATCATCTTCTGGTCAACGTATGTAATATTTTCTCTCCAAACATACCCTAAGTTTGGGCATTTACATAAATAACACCAATTCTTAAACTTCATAAACTTTTCTCTTATCATTCATCCCACTCAAATTTTCAATATCATCATAATAACATCACTATTTTAACTTTTTAAAGGTAATATAACTTTTCATTTGTAGCTAATCTGAGGTACAAGTAAAAATTAAAACTTAGGGGTTAGATATGTAAATGCATAACGTTTTTCATTTTGCTCGACCATCTGCCAACCAAGTTTTCTAAAAATTGTTAGGGAAAAAAAAAAACACAATTGCGACATGAGATTATTAATGCAAGATTTAGTCCTTATTTCTTCAATCTAAATAATTGAATGTTGAAATAAAACAGGGTGCCTTTCTCATCCCCATGCACATTAAGCTGTGTTTAAAATGAACTAGTAATGCATGCTGAATTTGGACTTGTGCTTAGGTGAAGTAGCAGCCTTTGGGGACTTATAAGATCAATATTAAAGACAAGGTCACATAACAGCTGAGTGAGAATTATTTTAATAGATTAAATTGTTAAAATGTGTTGTAAAGTATTGATTTTAAATTTTATATCTTATCCTCACCATTTTATAATAATAATAACTGCTCCCGGCGGCTTTATGACGCGTATTACATCTAATTTATTACTGCTAATATGTTTTAAAGATAAAATTTTATTTTAAATTTTGATAATAATTTGATTATAGTTTTATAGAAACTAATATGGAGATAATATTAGAATGTATAATTGAAATGTAATATTTTATAAACCAATATGAGTTTCTTTAAGGAACATAAAAACCAAAATACTAAATTGGTCTCATGAGTTTAAAGGATTAAGCCCACCAAAGTAGTAATCAATGGTTTGACGTTGAACAGGACAATCATACTCCGAAGTAAGACAAGCTAAAGAGCTTCTTGTCGCCCAGAAGGACCCCACGAATGCCTCTGAAGCACACCAACATTTCTGAGAGTCCCTCATAACAAATTTATCAAGTCTTAATCTTGAAGTGAGTTCTTCTAGTCGAGATTACTCACACTACCCGAGTTTTTATTCTAAACTCACACAAATTGGTTGAACCTTACCACCAAACATGTCGATAACTACATAGCTACACCACCAAGCTTGATAGAGAGTTCTTCAAGGCAAAAGGGAGAGAAATCCATTATGTCAGTACACTAATCAACATTTATTAATAGTATGACAGTCCGCAACAACAGTTTTGTCGACAACTAGCCTACTCAAGCTCCATACTACATGACCTTAACCTAAGCTAATATAGTTTATTCTATAGAACCCTATACTGGAACATAGACTCTATAATATATAAATAAGAAGAAAAGGAGAAGAGGGAAATCTCTCTAACCTTCATCCATTCTAGTACCTTAAAGAACTTTCTGATTATCTCTCTGTGTCGAAAAATCCTTCAGCTTCTCACTAATTCAACATCGTCTCTCTCGGATTGTATGAGTTCACGAATTATTCTGGATGTCATATCCCAAAAAATTTCAATACATAAGATTGTTATTAAATTTTTAATTAGAACATCGTGGCTGGCATAGAAATTATGAGCCAAATGATAGTTACGTTAGTTTGATGATTAGATTACTCATATGATATATATTAATGTGAAATTTTCTTATCATATATTTAATGTTTATATTTACTAATAGTTTCAAATTTTCTTCCAAACAAAAACTGTATAATAAGAAAGTTCAGGCTTGCAGTAAGTAAATACATAAGAATTGTGGTTGTAAATGGCCCTACATTTCTTTTATTTATGAAGTTTTAGGTGGTATGTAGGTAAAAAACCCCCTAATTTAAAAACTAATATATTAAAAGTGCCTTCTTGACTCGTTAGTTGTAAGCATAATTTTTCTAGTGTCGAGTGCAGGTCCGGCCAATATAGCTTGTACTTAGGCTCTTAATAAAACAACTTAACGGTCCAAGTTTTTCTTTTCTTAAATTAGAAGTAAAATCTAAGTAAAATTTTGCATTGTCTTCTAGTTGATCAAAGAAAGCAACTAGATTCGCTTCTACACCTTAAAAGAGACAATTTTATAGATTAATTTAGAGCAAAATCATTCACGTGTTGTGTAATTATTACATTTTTAAATGATTATTATGACGGAACTAAAAAACAATACATTTTTAAATGATTATTATGACGGAACTAAAAAGGGCTCTCAAGCCTTCAGCAACTATTGTTGAATTCGGTAGTTAGCAACATGCATATGTGAAGGAATATGGTTAAAACTCTTTGCTAACAGTCTTAGAATCATTTTATCATGTACAATTTAATCTAATTAAAATAAATTTTCTGTTATATACAGAAAATAATGTTTTTATGTTAATTGGAAAATGTCATGGCACAATATAACAAACGCAGAATTTGGAGGATGACTTTCTGTTGGAAGCTGAAAGAGCCTTAAGGCATTGAAGATATTCTTAAGAGATTGTTGGATGTTTGTTTTACTGTTATTTGTAAAAAAAGAGAGATCATGAAGCGGAAAGTTTAACATAAGTCTACTTGTTGACATATGGTGCCATAATTGTTGTTGATGGTGTGGCCTATTAACAAGGCGTGCCTTAATATTTGTATCAACAACATATAATTTAATAATGATGGAGTATGTTGGTGTTATTGGCGACAACTATTAGTATTGATATTTGTGTTAGTTAGGTGCACCAATTTTATAGATAATGTCATGTTGTGCAAAACAAGGTAGAATACAAAATCACTCAACAAGCAAAAAATCAAACACAGAATGATTTAAGTGGTTCGATAAAAATTTGCTTGCATCAATTAGATGGGCTCATTCCACTATCTATATATGGAGAGAGAGAAAAATGACTGAATTATAGGGTCACTGCTCCAAATAAAAAAAATTAATCTTAATTCCTTCTATAAATAAGAGAGCAGGATTAAGGCATATAAATTATGAATATTTCTAATATAGAAAATAACATGTAATTAAATTGATATCAAGCTTCATAATATACAAAAGATGATATAATTAGATCTCATCAAATTATGTTATATAATATAAATTTTCATAAAATACACACTTTCTAATATATAACATTCACATCTAATATTTTTTATAATAATCTCTATCTCATTTCTCACTTTCAGAGAAGATGGACATAACCACAAGGAGCTCCAATATCATAATGATTGTATCAAGATGGTTCCCTACGCATCCTCCCTCCAGAAGGGATCAACCCTCGCGTAGTCCAACAAAATGTCGAAATCGACAATTAATCTTGAGCTCGAATGTTTACCCAACTACTATTATATGTGAACTTATTTACTATTAGTATATTTATAAATATATTTTTTAGATTCTCTTTCGTATCCATCTTCTTTAACAAAATATTACCGTCATATATCAAGTTCTGAATATTGTTGCACCTTACATCAATGTGTTTGGTATATGCATGATGAACTAGATTTGTGGGCAATAATATCACACTATAACATGAACAGAATGTTGTTAGATAATATCACACCCATCTCATCATTCTTGATGGAATGCATAAGTATTTGATAAATTGACGTCTTCTCCACAATCAGGTGGATGTTGAAGTGCCTCATAACATGTTGTTATCCATAGTTGCACCATATCTCATAACCTAATTTGCTTTGATTTCTTTGTCTTGTGTGGTGGATTTGCCAAAATCACAACTACTTGTTGCTAGAATCACATAAATCCGGCTCTGATATTGAAATGTTATACAAAACAATGTGAAAAACAAATCCACACAACAAGCAAATAATCAAACACTTCTGATTTACATGGTTCGGTGAAAATATGCCTACATGCATGAAGGGTTATTCCACCAACAAAAAACAGGGAGAGAAAAAGTAAAAAATAGAATTATTGGGCTACAACTCTACGCATAAAAATCAGCAATAATTTCTTCTATAAATAAGAGATAATAATTAGAGCATAAAAATTATAAATATTTTTAATATAGAAAAAATCTTATGATTATATTGTTTTGGTTTATTAAAAATAAAATGATGCTGCATTTGTTCCGGACTTCAAATGAGAGATTTATTGAGAGCCCAGTTCAGAAAAAAACGAAAAAAAAAAGGAAAATACATGATACCCGCTCCTGCCTCTCTCTCTCTCTCTCTCCCACTTCCGCCTCTTTCAGTTCGCGAAACAGGAAAATCGCTGCCCTCCCCGTCTCTCTCTTGTGCGAAATAGAAAAGTCACTCCTGCATTCTGGAATCGCGAAAAACAGAAGTTTCTGCCTCATTTCGGTTCTTTGCTCACGGGTGAAGCAGAAGAAGAGATACGGGTGGAATACAAAAGCAAGTGGGCTGTTCCCGTGATCTTCCTCCTTCTGCGATTTGGCTTACAGCAGGCAGAAGCATCGCAACAGGCAAAGCTTTCCTGTTCTTTTTGTATTCCTTGCTTCTTTGACTGTAACTCTCTCGAGTAGAGAGGTAGAGAAAGAAAGGATAGTGAAGAAGAAGAGGTGGATCTCCTGTGAAAAAGAGAAAGTTGAAACAAGTGTTTCTTGTAAATTTGACGTGATCAAACGGTGTAAATTCCTCAATTAGTAAAATCCTCTGCAACTTCGTGGATGTAGTCAATTTTGCCGAACCACGTAAATATGTGTGCTCTTTTTTGGTGTGTTTTTTCTCGTTCTACTTTTCGCTTCGTTGTCCATCGTTCTATTTTCAATATACCACAACATATATTTCATCTCATTAGGTTACTTAACATCAAATTTCCTAATATAAAATGGAGCATGTTAATGATCTCTTGTAATTATATTTTCTAATATCAATCTTCTGTTGCTTGTCATACATTAATATTATTGTGATAACCGATGAAGTAGATAAAAATATTCTACAACATAACAACGATTTTGTTGATGACAACTAATAATGAAGTGATTGTTGTTGATGGCATATGTTGGCCATATCAATTATGATAGGAAACAAACTTGACAGGTATTAACATTGGTAATGGCAACGTGCATTAGCCATATTGGTAATGGCTAGAAATGTGCATTAATTGGTTTAAACTGAATTGAACATAACTGGTTGATTTTGTTTGATTAATTAAATTTTGGTTTGATTTTTTATCCGAAAGTAATAGACATTTGAATTTTGGTTAATTTTCAATCTAGAAAAAATAATTATGCTCAATTGAATTCAAAATAATATTTAAAAAATAGGTTACTGTACTTATTTCCTCTATTTATTTATTTGTATAATCTATATTTGATGCTTCCTTACAATATTTTAATTTTTTGTCCCCAGGTTGTTCCTTTAACGAATAAATCTCATCCGATGATGTAACTCTGAAAAGAACGAATTTGTCGATGTTCACTGAAATGTAGAGCGGTCAGTTATGATCAATGTCATATATGTAGGGGGACACCTTGGACCCTACTTCGATCCGCCTCAATGAGATTTAACAAATTCATTAATCTATTCATTTGGTATAAAACGTAGTCTATTTCCGGCATCTACAGTGTCATATATCTCATGCTCATCTATTCTATGCATTTGACCTTCTACTTATAAATAAAGGGGTAAATCAATTCAATATAAAATGGAAAGTGTAAGAGTAAGATAAAAACATAATTGGCCTCGGCCTTGGGGTGTTTCTTGTAGCTTGGGCAATGCTTTCTTGTTTGTGTGATGCTTCGGCGCTTCCTTTCGCCAAACATAAGTGATAAGCCTCTGTTGATTTGCCGGTAGTTGAGGTGCCAGAGTATGTTGGTGCTGGATTGGTTTATCAATGTCGAATTACTTGTGATGGATATTTTATTGTTGTTGCGAGATCTAGATATACACTAGCCAGTTGATGTGATATATATAAATATATATAAATCAAACAGGAGAATGATTGATGGAGCAAAAAATAGAACGAGAAAATTCACACTATAAATAAACAACACAACGGAATACAAAGATTTACGTGGTTCGGCAAATTGTCTACGTCCA
>NW_018164572.1:147170-148633 GCF_001263595.1 Phalaenopsis equestris
TCTCACTCTCTCTTTGTTTCTCGCTCTTCTGCTGTCCCTACACCGAGATACACCGAAGAAACTCTACACCGAGATACATCGAAGAAGACCAACTTACAAGAGAAATAAGCCCAATTTCTTTTCTGTCACAGGTCATCAAGAAGAAACCTAGAGAGAACAATCTGCTTCTTCTTCCTTCTGCCGCAAGGAACTGCTCCTCCTTGCACTTCTCTTCCTCCGCCTCGATGAAACCTTCCTCTATCCTGAGGAAATTGAAGAAGAACTCAAAGCTTGACCACTAAACCCAAGGAGAGCCATCCGAAGATTTTATCATGAACAGGAGGGAGCGAAGAGATGTTTCACTTCACAAAAGAGGAAGGCGGGAGTGGTTATTTGTGAAGAGGTCTGACTCTCCAAAGCAAAGTAACCGCCCAAGCATAGTGGACCGGGCTCCACTGTTTCTAACAATTCTTCCTCTTGGAGACCGGTACATAGGCTGCAACATCTGCTTCCTCAAACTGATATCCTCCACTAGCAGTGTCACTTTTTTCTTCAACATGTATCCTCCACCTTGAATCCTCTACCTCTGCAACTCAAAGCCCCTGTCTTCACTTCAAAAAACCAACTGAAGTTGTACACAACTTCGATTTTTCAAAAGTAACACCCTTAGTTAACATATCAGCAGATTCCACATAGTTTTGCACCTCCAAGCTATTTTTTTGGTCACTCTTGTCTCTTCTTACAACTCTCACTGCATGGGCAACATCATGTCTCTACTGAAAGCCTTTTTCAATAAGTCTAGTCTTGTACCTCTTACTGACATCACACTTAGTCTTCACCTGGTACACCCATTTGTTGTGCAATGCCTTCTTCCCTGGTTAAAGATCTGTCAGCTCCCACATGCTCGAACTTTCATCTTGCAAGATTTCTTCATAGCTCTATGGTTCTTCAAAATATGTCTGTGGAACAATAGGAATGGGTGCTCCGGACCCACTTTCCTCTTCACTTTCATCACTGTCCTGCACTGTGGCCTCTGGTAAATTTACTATCATATTCAAAGCCTCTAAATCCATTATCAAGCCTTCAACAGAACTATGAACTGCCAACAATAGTGCATCATGTGATTCTTCAGATACCACATGTGCGCTATCATTCTCCATCTTCTTAGGATTCCACAGTTCTTCTTTGTGTGGTCAATCTTGCCACAATTCCAACATGTTGTCTACTTACTAAACTTTTATTTTGATCTCCCTATACTTGAGTTCATGTCATGTCTTCTACCTCTGAAATCAACATCCAGTGTCGAACTCAAACCTAAGACCTCGTCAGAATCTTTCCTACAAACTTCTTAAGCAAAATCAAATCACAAATATCTTCGTATTTTAGTTTAGATTTACCTGTAGAACTGCTAACTGCTATCCTCATGACTTCCAACTATCTAGTAATGACGCCAACAAGATCAATGCACATATCTCATCATCAAA
>NW_018164572.1:148733-149028 GCF_001263595.1 Phalaenopsis equestris
CCCCTTAACCTGCGCCTGTTCCGGAACTCGAACTGCAGCCATGAAGCTAACCTTTTTCTGCTTCCCCAAGTCACGGTGCTTCAACACAGATGATGATGAAACTCAATCCACTCAAAGTTGCGCCCTGCAACACATAGAGTTTACCAACTCTCTTGGCCTTCATGACAACCAATGCACCTTTGCAGACCTTAAGCACTTCAGCATCTCCCGAGAATCTGCATCCTTCTTCACTGAGAACACTAAAAGAGACAAGATTCTTCCTGAGGTCTGGTACATGCCTCACTCCAGTCAATGT
>NW_018164572.1:149128-153969 GCF_001263595.1 Phalaenopsis equestris
TCTATCTGCATTCTCCAATAACCAAAATATGTGCCGTCAAACTTCTAGATCCCTGAAACCTTTACTTCATGTGCAACCATCATTCTTCCTCAAATCCGAAACCACACTCTAATTTCAGTTGTTATTGTTGTGATCATCATTACTTCATCTGCTTCTTCTTCCTTCTTCTTCCTTCTATCGTAAGGAACTGCTCCTTCTTGCACTTCTTTTGCTCTGCCCCAAGGAAACCTTCCTCTATCCCGAGGAAACCGAAGAAGAACTCGAAGAAGAACAGAAGAACTCAAAGCTTGACTACCTAACCCAAGGAGAGTCATCCGAAGCTTTTATCATGAACAGGAGAGAGCGAAGAGATGCTTCACTTCATAAAAGAGGAAGGCAAAAGTGGTTATTTGTGAAGAGGTGTGATTCTCTAAAGCAAAGTAACCGCCCAAGCATAGTGGATCGGGCTCCACCGTTTATAACAATTGTCCCACTTGGAGATCGGTACATAGCTGCAACATTTGCTTCCTCAAACTGATATCCTCTACTGGCGGTGTCGCTTTTTTCTTCAACATGTATCCTCCTCCTTGAATCCTTCACCTCTGCAACTCAAAGCCCCTGTCTTCACTCTAGAAGACCAACTGAAGCTGTGCATAACTTCAGTTTCTCAAGAGTAACACCCTTAGTTAACATATTAGCAGGCTCCACATAGTTTTGCACCTCCAAGTTATTTCCTGGGTCACTCTTGTCTCTTATTACAACTCTCACTGCATGGGCAACATCATGCCTCTGTTGAATGCCTTTTTCAAAAAGTCTAGCCTTGTACCTCTTACTGACATCACGCTCAATCTTCACCTGGTACACTCACTTGTTGTGCAATGCATTCTTCCCTGGTGGAAGTTCTGCCAGCTCCCACTTGCTCAAACTTTTCATATTGCAAGATTTCTTCATATATTTGTGGTTCTTCAACATTTATCTGTGGAACAATAGGAATGGGTTCCCTGGACCCACTTTCCTCTTCACTTTAATCACTGCTCTGCATTGTGGCCTCTGGTAGATTTACTACCATATTCAAAGCCTCTGAATCCAATATCAAGTCTTCAACAGAACTATGAACTGCCAACAATAGTGCATCATGTGATTCTTCAGATACCATATTTTCACTATCATTTTCCATCTTCTTAGGATTCCAGCAGTTCTTCTTTATGTGGTCAGTCTTGTCATAATTCCAACAAGTTGTCTGCTTACTAAACTTTGATTTTGATCTTTTTATACTTGAGTTCATGTCATGTCATCTCCATTTGAAATCAACATTTAGTGTCAAACTCAAACCTGAGACCTCGCTAAAATCTTTCATGTGAACTTTCTCAGCCAAAATCAAATCACGAATATCTTCGTATTTCAGTTCATATTTACCTGCAGACCTGCTAATTGCTATCCTCATGACTTCCCAACTATCTAGCAATGACGCCAACAAGATCAGTGCACATATCTCATCATCAAAATCAATTTTCACAGACGATAATTGATTTTTAATAGTATTGAAAACATTCAAGTGTTGAGCAACAGAAACGACTTCCACCATCTTTAAATTGAATAACTTCTTCATCAAGTGCACCTTGTTATTCGCCGATGGATTTTCATACATACCTGATAAGGCTGCCATGAGATCTGTAGTCATCCTTTCCTTGACGACGATGTGTGCAACAAACCTCAATAGGGTCAATCGAATAACCCCTAAAACTTGTCGATCTAACAAATTTCATTCAGCCTCATCCATCCTTTCAAGTCTTTTCCCCAATAATGAAAGATGAAGTTTGTTCTCATAAAGATAATCATCTATCTGCATTCTCCAATAACCAAAATTTGTGCCATCAAACTTCTCGATCCCTGAAACTTTCACTTCATCTGCAACCATCATTCTTTCTCAGATCTGAAACCACACTCTGATACCAGTTGTTGTTGCGAGATCTTGATATACACTAGTCAGTTGGTGTGGTATATATATAAATCAAACATGAGAACAATTGATGAAGCAAAAAATAGAACGAGAAAATTCACATTATAAAAGAACAACACAGCGGAACACACAGATTTAAGTGGTTCGGCAAATTGTCTACATCCACGGAGTTTCAGAGGATTTTACTATTTGAGGAATTTATACCAGTCGATCATCTTGACTTACAAGAGGGATCTCTCACTCTCACTTCGTTGCTCTCTCTTCTTTTCTCTCTACACCGAGATACACCGAAGAAACTCTACACCGGGATACACCGAAGAAGACAAACTTACAAGAGAAATAAACACAATTTCTATTCTGCCACAAGCCACCAAGAAGAAGCCTAGGGAGAACAATCTGCTTCTTCTTCCCTCTTCTTCCTTTTGCCGCAAGGAACTACTCTTTCTTGCACTTCTCTTCCTTTGCCCTAAGGAAACCATCCTCTATCCCGAGGAAACTGAAGAAGAACTCAAAGCATGACTACTAAACCCAAGGAGATTCATCCAAAGCTTTTATCATGAACAGGAGGGAGCGAAGAGATGCTTTATAGATGTTTCACTTCACAAAAGAGGAAGCAAAAGAGAAAGGCGGGAGTAGTTATTTGTGAAGAGGTGTGACTCTCCAAAGCAAAGTAACCGCCCAAGCATAGTGGACCGGGCTCCACCGTTTCTAACATATTTGACATTGGATAGTTATAGTTCTATTGAGTGAATTCTCATTCTCGCCATCGACCAACTCTCGAATTGATCCAGTAGGATATGTGATGGGATGAGCCAAGGGCAAATTGATAAGCTGTCAAAGCCCTCTCTCTAGATTGTACTTCGAGTTGTCAAAAAAACTCGTCCTTCACAAACAGCTCGTGTTCCATTTATACATTAAGCAAGCGAGCCAAATATAAATAATTTTTTTGAACTTGATTTATGCACGAACTAAACACAAACATATGTTTGTTCTTTAGTGTTCTATTTGTTTTAGCTCGAAATAATTAATTGATTAAATGATTATATTTATTTATATTTAATGAGTTCAAAATAGAATAATTTTGAGCATATTATATTCTTTTTTTTAAGAGACTTGTTTTGTAAATAATTTTGCAAGTCTTAGACATATTTTCATCCTTCAATTAATATCATAAAATCCTTCAATATATTTTAAGTGTTTGATGCGGGTTCATTTGAATTTGAATCGAGTCACTTTTCGTGTCGTTGGATTTGTCACATCTCAATATTCAGTTTGATTCTAACTTCGTTGAAATCAGAATTCAAATAAGCTTGAATCTAGTTCTAAAATATCTTACTAAAAATATTGCACCAAGCTTTCTTGCTTATTTGAATGAATTCTTTATATTAGTGATTTAGAGACAAATAATTGTTTAACGCGGCTACCTAATTCCTATGTATTTACATATCTGACATCTAAATTTTCCCTCTTATACAAGTTAAAAATTATGCATATTATTTGGTGTTCATAAACGTTAAAACATCAAATAAGTAGCTATATAGGTGTACTTAAATCTATTCTTTTTAATTTTTAAACTTCACAAGATAATTTAAATAATACCTAATAAATTATACTAACTCTTTCTTGAAACATAAACATCCAATTTATCTGATAATTAGGCACCTTTAAATCATTAAATGAACATTTTTTAGGCTTAATTAATGTTTCATTTCAGCATAAACTCTACAAATAAAATAAATGAACATGAATAATGTAGTTTACCTCCTAACTAGGACTTTTAGCAGTTTGACTCATTTGACAATTTTTGGCTATCATGAAATCAATTAAAAGAAAAAAGAAAAAAAAAATTACATGCATACCACACAATTCTTATATATTTACGTATCTATCACCTAAACTGATATTTTTTTATGCAATTTTAAAGATTAAAATGGTATGGATGTAAATATGAAAATTTAGGCATTTCATATAAGAATTGTGCGGCATGTCCATTGCCCATGAAAAGAAAAAAGCTTTATTTAAGCCGTGAGTAACACCCGTTTAAACAATGAGTGCGTGCCTGCGTACGGTGCAAAAGTTAGTCCAACAACTAAATAAAAAATCTGAGCGGGTTGGGCATATTTAATTTAGTCTCATTAATGCACCATAAATATGGTCCGATATTTGGGGCAGAGGGTGCATATATTTTCAATGAGCTTGGTAGTTACGTTTCTATTGAATCGCTTTAATTATTTAATGCTTCTTAGTCAACTAAGCCTCTTTGCACCAATTGTTCACATTGAAATCAGACCAATCGTTCACATTGAGATCGAAGTCTATGATGTTGAAGTTATTGTGTGGCAATCAAGTTGTGCTAATCGGTCTTGCTGGGGAGGAGGTTGATATAATAATTTGATATCCTCCCAACAAAATCAATTAAATAATTTCAGTGTTTAAAAGTTAAAATGGTATTTTTAATGTTAAAATTTTTTTTAGCGGTATAAATGTAAAAGTAAATTTTAGGTGTTGGATATGTAAATACCCCTAATAATTTATTTGAACAATAATCAGATTAATACTCCGAATGAAAAAAAAAAATGTTAGACAAGAATGGCTAGCACTTACCAGGCTTCACACATAAGCATTATGGGCGCTTAAGAAGACGTAAAATTTCTTCAAATAATAATAAATATGTGATGCCATATTTGATCAATGCATCATCCGCACCTAATAATTTCTCTCGGCTTCGGATATATTTGAATTTTATGTATAATAATATTATACATGTTATACACAAATATATAGAATATGTATAATATTTTGCACTGCATAATATTCTCTCCATTGGAAGCCGGCCTTATTAATCACATAAAGCATAGAAACCCGCTTTTGGGAAGCTGAGGGTATATTTGGAACAGTTTTC
>NW_018164572.1:154081-156328 GCF_001263595.1 Phalaenopsis equestris
TTTATGGTAGAAAGCTCTTTTATCCAACCTGAACTTTTAATGTGTGGTGAATGTCATAAAGCTGCGGTTAATTACCGTAATTTTTTTAAAATTAATTTCTTATACAACTGCTTCTTCAAACAGCTAAAGCTGTCCCAAGTAGACCCTAAAGAAAACAATAAATGTTCAGGTGTCAAGAAGAATATTTTTCTGGCATGGTAAAAGAAATTGAAGGTTTCATTGGCAGCTGCTAAACATATAAGTGAGTTCAATTTGAGTGAGTTTCGTGTTTGCTCATAGTCAACTCATTTGAAATTCATATTATTTGAAATAGGAGCGTGCTCAAAATGGCTCGTGAATAACATATTAGTTTTCGCCTCGATTCAAATTCGTTTGTTCGGTTCAGCTTCAGCTAGAAATTAACTTAATGATTTTGAAAATAATTTTTTTAACATTTTATTAAATACCAATAAAATTTATTATGAAATTATTATTATCAATTTAACTATTTAATAATACCGTGCTAAAATTATTCTTACATTAATTCTCACTTTTTATATAGAAGTATTTTTATATAATATACACAAGTGATGAATGCATTGAGATCTAAAAGTCATTTTTGATCTATTTTCTTTTATTTTTTTTCTAGTATTACTATTATAAATAATATTATCCTAATAACTAACAATCATTCATGTTAGCCATCATAGCCATGCAAGAGTTCTCTCTTCTTTTTTTTTTGGAACAGGTTCTCTTGAAAAAGTTATTTTGTTAAGAAAATTACTTCGAAAGAGTTTTTTTGGAGGAATTAAAGAGCTTTTTTGGACAAATTCAAGTCTTGAATGAACTGAGTTATTTTTCTTACATGAAGTAAATTAATGTTAATGAAATTTTTTAATGAGAATTGAAGATTAAGATGTTGTAAGAGCTAACATAAGGATATAAATATTAGTTAAATTTAAAACTTGTGGTGACATAGCGAAATTTAAGGGGATGTTTCTGTATATTTCACATTTCTGTCAACATCCCCTTTTTAACTCGGCCTTCTTTCAGGCCACGCATTCCTCATTGAATCAAAATCACATTGTCATCAAACTATTTTTTACATGTAGATGCTGATGATCTGACATGAAACATCATCATTTACTTTTGAAATTTTTATGTAGACATTTAGGGGCTAATTTGATGTAACTATTTGGAATAAATAAAGATTTACACTCATACCACTCAATATCTATGTATTTATATATCTAACGTCTAAGCTTTAATTTGTTATGTACAACACTTTACCTTTGAATGAAACGATCGATTTTGCTTTTTAAAAGTTAAAAATAAGGATATTTTTTGTGTGATATGAATGATTTTGGGCGGTATAAATGTAAAAAATGCAAAATTTAGGCATTGGATTTGTAAATATATGTAAGCATTATGCGTAAATAACCCAAATCTTAAGGTAGCCAAAGCATCAGCAAACATGTTTGGGAGGGGAGATTCCAGACGAGCATCGACTTTTGAGGTGTCGCCAATCACGTATTCAACCCAACTCAAATTATAAAACCATTTAAATAGAATTGTCTCTTGCTACGGAGACATGACTGAAATTTTGCTAACAAAAAAACAATGGAATGAAAATTAAAAAAAAAATTAAAATATTTATATGCAATTAGAAAATTGTTTGAACTACAATTTCTATATGTTTTTGTACTTTATAATGATTGAGTAGAATGGTGCGTCTCTTTCAAAAAAACTATGTGTGTATTATTGCAATTTTTATCATATTAAATACTAAAAAAAAATTGAGATTTGATAATTTAAAATTTTAGATATTAAAATTAAGTCACAAATGAAATCATAAGAAAGATTCAGTCTTGATTATAAGATTATTTAATGAAAAAAATTAAGGCAAAAAAGTTGGATGGCACCAAAAAAAAAAGGAAGAATGAAACATAAACTCATGGAATTTTCATATATGTATTTAAGTTAATCTTTCATATTTTATTGATAATAAATGAAATTAAGTTCATTATGATCCAAATTTTCAAATTATATATAGTATAAAAGCTAGATAAGAAGAAATTATTTTTTTAAAAAAACATGAAAAATTTGTAAATACTTAATGATTAAGAAGAAATTAAAAAAGCTAGATAAGAGGAAATTAATTAATGCTTTTAATTGATTATAAATCTTTGTAGCCTTGTAGTTAATAAATTTTTTTAAAAATACTACTCATCAAAGATATATATATATATATATATATATATATATATA
>NW_018164572.1:156426-176010 GCF_001263595.1 Phalaenopsis equestris
CTTAGCGAACGAGCCGAACACGAGCTTCTTAACGAGCCGAACACGAGCTGTTCGCGAAAAACGAGCCATTTTGACAGCCCTATATGAAAGTGTCGAAGAATTCCATTCAAATACATCCAAAAAAATTTAATAAACAACAATTTGAAAATAATAATCTAAAACGTGAAGCTACATTAATAATTTTTAATTTATAATTAACTTGGAATTATAATAACAAAAAAAAGTTTAATAAAAAGAGTTGAAAATCAAGCTTTCGCAATCTTCGTTTAGATAATGAATTATTTTAACAGGTATATAGTTTTGTGAATATTTTTCTTTCTGGATTTTAATATAAAAAATCTTTTTTTTTTGTAAACTTCTCTTTATCTGCGCATATAACGATCTTTGCGGAACCCTAAACCCTAAATTTTATTTGAAATCACAAAATGAACAAAATACATAATTAAATAAATCCTGAACCACTAAAGATCTTCCTGTATTTTACCCTTCAAAACAACATTGCCTACAATGGACAAATTAGAGACAGCAAGGAACATTGATAATTCAAAAAAGTTTTATGTCTACTTGTTATTCTATCAAAATGCATGTTTATGTTATAATTCTAGTTTAGCATTATAGTGCAATCGATATACTTCAAATCATATAACATATGTTTTACAAAAGCATATAATAATAACGCGAGTTAACTGGATAAAACAAAGGTGTCTTCTTACCATGTAATATTCTAAATTTATAGGTAACCCTATATATGATTAGAATATATAATATGTATAAGAGTTATCTTCCACAACAGTATGATACCGTCTTAATTTCTACAATAAACCAAACAACCACCTACTATTATGGTCCTCGATTCGAGTATGCCATTGAACAAAAAGCATAAATTATTTCCCGTGCAGTGCACTGTTACTAAAGGCATGGCTAGCGTAAAGTTTGAATTCTATCTCTATAATACTTTCGGGCCTACATTGGAGGTATTTGTCTGCAACTCAGATGACGTTACATAAATCTAAAAATCAGGGTCCGACGGAGAAGCAGGCGAGCAACGGGATAATAAGTCCGTACTTTCGGGCCTACATTGGAGGTATTTGTCTGCAACTCAGATGACGTTACATAAATCTAAAAATCAGGGTCCGACGGAGAAGCAGGCGAGCGAGCAACCGGATAATAAGTCCGCCTCACAGTTGGATTTACTAAATCCGGACTTACGTAGTAAAAGAGATAAAACATGAGAAAAAAAAAACTCAACCTGAGAAAATCTGATTTAACGAAGCATTTAATTTATTTTTTATTTTTTGGTGATGAGCTGAATTTAAGTTAAATTCATGAATAAATCCTATCAATAGTATAGTCTAACAAACACCGTCATGGCCTCATAGTGACTTTAAGATAGCAGACAAAAAAAACTCGAGGTTCAAGCCGCTCTTTAAGTTACTTCTAAATTGTAAAATTAGCCGTTTGGTCCTGTCAATTGAAAACCCAATACACGTGTGATGACCCATCTATTTACCTGTTGGGCGCGGCTTCCTCTGCGCGGTGCGGCGGGACGTCGCGGTTTGACACTGTCTGGCACAGTGTTTTGCTCGCCGCTGCCGCGAATCTGGGCGAAACGCCGACCACGGGTGAGACCCTGCGGCCCGCGTTACCGCTCCGTTTTTTACTCTCGTACCCCTAATTTCTCCTTCGTAAGTTCTCACGAGTTCTGCCCTGCGCCCCACCTGGAGGAAGGAGGAATGGTACTACTGGTGGGAGAAGGGTCGTCCGATCACTTGATATTCGATGATTTCCTCCCCCCATCGTCGCTCACAGGTACCGTTCACCCCTTCCCTCTCTCTCGCTTCAGCTCTCCACTCCGTTGTCATCTTCTCTGGCTCTATCTGCAAAGTAAAACAATGTCTAATTACATTCTTCTTCTTCTTCTTTTAAAAAGGAAAGTAACTTTAAGTTTCAATCACGATCTGTGATTTTGGACAACAGCTAATTCAAGAGAGAAGAAACAAAAATTAATGGAAATTTTTCATGATTTTAGTTGTTTTATTGATAGTTAATGCATTATACATACCAATTATGTGTTATGTATGTAAATTTAACTTGTTCGCTGGAATTTGGAATTCTTTGTCTTTATAAGATTTAGAATTCACCTTCTTATTTATATATGTCCCTGTTTCCTTATCCTAAGATTTAAGAATTATTTTATTGATTGTTTATTTTTCTTATTTACATCACCATAAGTATCTTCAGCTCCCAGCTTCGCGGCAGAAGGACGCTGAAGCGGGAGGAAAGCAGACAGTGGGATCGACCCCGCGGCTCCAGCTTCCGCTGGCTAAATATGCCAAATTGCCCCCGTACGCAAGGAATCCATCTGCCCTAGCATTCTCCTGGTGTTCCCGATCTCTCACCGTCTCGCCATGTCCCAGCGTTCCGCCTATTATTCTTCTTGCTCGAAGTGAGCAGCTTCCCTACAAAATGGATGTACAATACAGATCTGATCTCCAATCATCAGTCTGAACGGGTGCTCGGAGTGGGAAACTCTTCCACCTTTTGGGCAGCTTCCCAACCTCAAGTCGTTGTACCTTTCTGACGTTGTAACGTGCCAAAAGCAAAGCGGCTTGATTGTAAATTCCATGGGAATGACAAGGTTTATGTGTTTCCATCGTTGGAGGTGCTTATCATTGTTTCAGGCTCTTCATTTTAAGAGTAAAGATGCCATCAAATGTTTAACATACATGATGCAAGATAGCCACGAGCCAAAAGCTTTGCATACAAATTTCACTTATACGACTAACTAAATTATTGTTAATAATTGATAAAAACTGGAAAAAAGGAGAATTTACATGCATAGCACAACTCTTTTGTATTTACCTATCTCACAACTAAACTTTCATATTTACCAACATAGCACTCAAATCAATATTTGACTGCAACGATTGAGTATTGGATTTTACAATTGAAGCAGAAAACAATCAACCTTGAAGAAGCTGAAGTAACATATTTGAATAAATTGGGAAACTTCAATTAATTGGATCCTTGTTGCATGCCTCTTTGTTCTCTGATAGTATGTGTAGCTTTGTAAATGAATGCTTGTATTTCTAAACTTTATGTTTTACATTTATAATTATACCAACCAATTACTATGCATTTACATATCTAAACTTTATGTTTTACATTTATAAGACCCAAAGAATGTTGTCATTTTATGTTTGTAAAAATTGAAGTACAGGTGTTACATGTGTACATACATAGGAATTGAGCTAACACCCAAACTTCAATTTTATCATATATATTGTCTTACATTTCCATGAAAATTTGTATTTCACTTTTTAAAAGTTAAAAGAGTGGTTTTTTTTATGTGACATGAAAGATTTGGGCGGTATAAACGAAAAAAGTAAAGTTAGTGTTAGACATGTAAATACTTAAGAATTGGGTTGTATGTATGTAAATCATTTTTTTTTTTTTTTGGTGCAGCATATGCTCGTTTTTTTGGTGAAGCATGGACTACTTGTATGTAATTTTAGATTGTTTTTATTTGAAATTTATTTTTAAACAACAAATTTATGACTTCTGGGATTGACTAAAAATTGTAAAAGTCTATTTTTTACATTTTTAGTTAGTAAAATGAATTTCTGCTTCTGTTGTATCATATATAAGATTGTTATTTTTCCGTTCCAAACAGTTTAACTAAACAGGGGCATAATTGTCATTTTTTCAGAAACAGCTGCCCCACAGCTGTTTTCACACAGCTGCAACAAACAACCAGTCAGCTTCCCCGCAGCAGCTTCCCCACAGCAACTTCTTGAAGTAGTGCAGCTGAAAAGCTGCAGCTGCACCAAACAGACCATTAATTATCTTGGGATTTTTGAGGATGGTAAACTGTTAATTGTAGAATGGTCTGACAACTGAATTTAGTTAGTTGACGGATCGTAGATTGACCAAACATTTTGGGTTTAGCCGGAATGTGGAACTAGCCAAAAAAAAGTGCATGTGTTCAATTCATTATGGGGAACAACGTTATTAAACAGATAGGATTTGTGTGGCACGAATGGCTCAGGGTTGCATATTTCAATGAGTTACGTGCGTGAGCAACATGTTCTATGATACAAAGTTGTTGCTAAGAGAAGCCTTCAGGGTGATATGCCAAGTGAGTGAGTCTGCTTTGCTTCCGACGCTACTTTCTGGCGGGGTATATAAGATGCCTATCATGGTCTCCATCGACAAATACTCTAATTCAAAATGTCTCTCAACATCCAACCAAAAAAAAAAAAAAACAAAAAAACCTGACTGGTAATGCTATGTGTAGAGGGATCGTGCCCTAATAGTCAAGGAACAATCAATTGATATGAGGGCAAGTGATTGTGATTGTCCTCTACGAAAAAATATTTCATACGGACAACGCATCTGATCTCGACCGTCGATCACAGCAAAACTGTATTTCGGTGGGCCCCATTTAAAAAAAATTAAAAAAAAATTGTGATCGACGGCCGAGATCGGACAGTGCATACATCTCTGCATGCGCCATCCGTATGGAATACTTTCTCCATTCTTTATCACCAATATAAGATGAAGAAACTCAAAGGAGAAAGAGTTGATATCCCCTTCAGTAATTTAGTGTGCGCGAGAGAAAAAAAGAAAGACGCAACAATAACTGTTTGAATAAGGGTTTTATGCCAACTCATTATTATTAATTCATTTAACTCTCTGGGGTCTTGTGATCGATATTCGGTACATTATCTTGGTCATCTGTTGAGGCCTAAGGTCGGAAAGCTTCCCGACATGTTGAGCAAATCCATTTGTTCTTTACTAAGGCGGGGTTTGGATGCAGACTAAATTTACGTTAAATAAGATTTGTTAAATAAGATTTATTAAATCATGTAAATCCAATCTTCACTTTCACGGGAATGAACTCTCGAGCGACAACAACAAGAAAATCGTAAATCCGTCTCAAGAGTGAGTTTTACTAAATCTGGCTTTACATACGAAATGCGGGAAGAAATGTCAAAACGCAAAACTTTTCATTTTGATGAAGCGTTGGATTTAGTTTTGATTTTTTTTATGTTAGGTTGGATTTAAGCTAAATCCATGGCTAAATCCCCTGTAAATAATAATGCTACCAAACACCCCTTGAATGTGCTAACCATTTTTCTACTGAGTGGTGTATCTACTATTTTTCCTGACCCGATCACTAAGGCGAGGAAAATAAAAAAGGCATGAATCCTACCTTCTTCCAGACCAGAAACATTATTAATCTATTGTTCCTCTAAGCCTCCTCGCCCCAGTGATTGATGCATCCAGGTCGAAAATACCACAGTATTTCAAAGGTTTTATAGCTCTCTCACAGATATAGAATGCACTAAAAGGTATTAAAGTTTTTATAGATGGATTCCCAACTAAATAGTTGGAAGACTAAGACTAAAGTTTTTAAAATCCCAAAATTCTATCTTAAGAACTGAAGAAAATCTCTACAGTGATTAAATAAACTCTTTGAAAAAGCAGCCAAAAAAAAAATCATAATTGCATAAGAACTTCAGGAATATTGAAAAAGGCTCGTTTCTTGGTACCTAATGCTCAGCATCATTCACTCGGCATAACTAAAAACATTCTGCAAATTTATGTCAATGGCTGTTCCAAATTTAGAATCGAGGAAAAGAGAGGAGAGAGCACTAGAATACTAAAATGAGAAGGAAATGAGAAAAAATTCTCAAAGAAAATTCAAATGCTTTTGAACAGAGAGCAAATGTTATGCCGGCTAATAACTACAAATTTACAGTACACGTGGACTGAAAAGAAAAATACCCCAGCAAAGCTGCTAGACCATTAAATGAGACGATTATCATACCCACTCAAGCTCTCACACTGCATCCAACATGTAAAGCTGCCTTCAGCATTCCATTATTGCACAATTGTATACAAATGAACCTGCTCGTTCTCTCACAGAAAGCACATCCCATTCTGCACCATTATTTCTCTCCTCAGGACACCAAGAATGCAGCACAATGACTTCACCTTGAGGCCCCCTATGTCCACCTATCACCAACAGCATTTCACCACATGATTTGAATGCAATACCCCAACCATTATGTGAATCAGCTCTGACAGGTAAAGGCTTCACAACATGCCACGTATTATTTACTTTATCGTATTTTTTAACTTCATTTGTAGACTGATCAGCGGTATAAAGCTGGTTATTTACAACAGCTACAAGAGGTGGAGACTGGTGAGTGGCCCTGTTATCACCAGGATACATATCTGGAATCCTTCTCCACGTCCTTGTTTGGAGATTAAATTCCTCACCACATGTTAAAGAATCAGTGTGGCTTGACATACCCCCTATAACATAAAATTTATCATCCATGAAGAACCCAGAACACATTTTCCTAGGCAAGTTCATATCAGGTAAAGTTTCCCATATACCCAGCTCTGAATCATACAACTCAGCAAATTTTAAAATTTTGCCATTCTTATCGCTTCCACCAGCAACAATGGCAATTTTACCAGAGCTGCCAGACCCAAACAGACAGCGTGGTAAGGTCATGAGAGGGCACCTGCACCAACTACGACTTACCAAGCAATACATCCAAATGGCAAAACCAGTCAATTCCCTACCAAATACCAGAAGTTTAGTTCCAACAGCAAGAGACTCTTTATCTGCATAAGAGAAGCACTCATCACAAGGCATTGTAGGTAGCCTCATCCACCTTAGCTGACTGGGATCAAATGCCTCCCATGGCATTAAACTGCAAGATAAGTAGACCCAATGCTCAATGATGCCAAGCTGTCTCCTCAACTCGTACAGATACCCAGAACCAAATATAAAATTAAACCTTTTATTTAAACAAGAAAGTGAAGAGTAGTAAGATCTAGAAGTCAAAGCCAAACATTGAAAAGCAACATCATCAGGAAGGCCTGGAATAAGACAGTCGTTAGATCTTTGCCTAGTGTAACCCATTCCAGGTTTTTTTCTAACCGCTAAGTTTTTCTTTTGTGGTTTTTTGCACTCCAGACTAAACATGGTGAAGTAAATTTGCAATAGGTATATCTTCATCTCTATCAAAAGGCTGCAATTTTTGGCCAAAAGCATGTAAACCACATGGTGCTCAAAAGAATTGTTTTCCGGCTCCAGGGATTTAAAAGACTGTTGAAGCAAATATCTTCGAATAACAAACATCTTTTCAGATTTAGTAGTTATCAAAGCCTTCTTTCTCTCTGGATTTTCGAATGAATGGTTCAGAAACAGTAGAAACCCTGCTAGAATTGATGATGTTCTGCTGATGAAGAAAAAATGAAATATTTATTACCGCAACAATAAAAGTACAAACACAAGCATATCCTCACAGGAACCAAGAAAAAATCCTTGCCAGCATATGTGATTTGTTCATTTACCTTTTGTTTTCTCCCAAAAAATCCATAAGCTGGGAGTTTATTATTGTAGATGAACATTGAATCCAAGACCTCAGCAAGGACTTCTAAGGTCCTTACCAATTGGACTAATCGGTACCCACAAAAAGATGCTCTCATTATAATAAAGAAAAAAAAAATTATATGGTGAACAAATCATTAGCATCATCCCATAATCATTAACCTCACCCCATTTTATCATTTGCCATAATCATTAGCCTCATCCGAAATACATAGTGAACAGTTTTCAGTAACTTCGGTGCACATTTAATAATTGACTGCCAACACAACATCAAGAGTTGACTATATCATTAATCTAACTCAAAAATAGATCAGTTATAGAAACAAATTAGGGGTCATCATCAGTCCTGTGAAACCGATAAACTAAGCCAGATCCACATAAATTGGATGGTTCAATTTGGTCATAAATCAGTTGATTTTTTTTCCTCTATAGATTTACCGAATGTCAAGTTTGGTTTCATTCTAATTTTTAGAACACTAACATAACTCATTGATAAATCAAATCACCGGGCTTCAATTCTGGATCTGTATTTTACAATCCATACCACAATTCAAAGTAATGCCTAGATTTTAGATTCTACAAATCCCAGTTCAGAACTATGAAAATTAAGTTTAACAGGAAAGGAATCAAGCAGATTTAATAAATTCCGGTGTGTTCAGAATCAGTTTTGAAGCAGAATTCGATTACTTCTAGTTGATAATTGGCAACACTGAAGTTGTCGATTCAGCTGATCAGGCTAACGCGAAAAAATATTACAATTACAAAAATCTTTAGGGGTTGTTTAACTACAAGAAAAAATTAATAAATCTTCTAAATTATAAACTAATAAATCCTGAGAAGGTTAAATCATAGAAATAAATTGCGAGGATATCTATCAAAACCAGTTAAATCCTATCAAGTTGTTTGGCTATTTATTTCAGGAATTAAAAATTTAAATGATTACAAGATTTACAAGAAAAGGATGTGTAAAACAAAACTGAGAGAAATCACTAAAATAAAGTATTGAATTCTGTTTAACAATCCAAGGGCGTATTAAGCACGTACATTTTGATTAGTTGATGAATTCTTTTAAATTAAACTAAAGCTAAAAACACTATTGATTCTTCTAGTGAGAACCTAAAGAAATTAATTCCAACCTCACAAAGTTTAAAAATTTATTCCAAAATCTAATAAAATGGTCAATTTCCTAGTACTCATGTGCTAATAATATAATATACAAAGTGCTATACCTCCAATCATCTAAAACCACTAAACTTTTAAAAAAAATTACTTTCTAGAGAATTTAATGCCAATGTATTAGAAGGGGTTTCCAGACAAATATTTCTCACAGTTCCTTAATGTACTGCCTACAGTAAATTGCTTCAAGTGCTTGAATCATCCCCTCTCCTCGTTCAAAATGACAGGTGCCAATACTGCACAGGATCATGCAGTTGATGATGATCTGATTTAACAAACATAAAACGATACAGACCTTCAAACTGAATAATGAAAAAAACTTCTCTCTTTACACCCAAAAATAGGCACAGGTTAACGCAAAAAAGTATTACCATTACAAAAATCTTTAGGGGGGATGTAAAATTTAATAAATATTCCAAATTAGAAATTAATAAACCATGACAGGGTTAAATCATTTTAAAAAAAAATGGTAGGATATCTATTAAATCCAGCTAAATCCTATCATGTCGTTTGGCTATTTACTTCAGGAATTAATGATTTAAATGATTACAATATTTACAAGAAAATGATGTCAGAGCCAAAACTGAGGAGAGAATTCAATAAAATAAATAATTGAATTCTGTTTGACAATCTAGGGGCATATGCATACCTACATATGTACACACACGCGCGCACACACACACACACATGCATGCCCATACATACATACATGCACATACATACAGACATACATGCATGCATGCATGAATGCATGTATTTATTTATTTGTATATATATATATATATATATATATCTATGCGTATGAGTGTGTTATAATTTAATAAATATCATAATTAATTTATAAAAACAATATTTTATGAGAATGCATAATAGTTTAATTTTATATAACATAATAAAAATTAACATCAACATCAAAAGAAATTTTAAGTGGTGTTGTCCCTTATATCCAAACAATATAATCGTGTCCAGCTCAAACTATTCAGTGCGTTTTGTCCTGTCGATCACACTATTCTGTTTAACTGAGAGCTTTGGCTCTATCAAAGAGATCTTGGTTTCAAAGACCATCATATGTATGTTGGTGATTTGTGCATTAGTGCTTAACTATTAAAAATAAAGAAATAAATAAATATAAAATAAGACTTCAACATTTATATCATATATTATTTTTTTTCAAAAGGTTTAAATCTTAGATTTCAATAGAAAAACAATACTATTTTGTCTCTTCTTTAAAAGGTACTTTGTTTGCAAGTATGAGGGGTATAAAG
Source organism: Phalaenopsis equestris (assembly GCF_001263595.1). Lineage (NCBI taxonomy): Eukaryota > Viridiplantae > Streptophyta > Magnoliopsida > Asparagales > Orchidaceae > Phalaenopsis > Phalaenopsis equestris. The sequence goes on from NW_018164572.1 coordinate 166,282, forward strand.
CAAAAGGAATGCATTAGTTCTAATTATTTTGTGTTCGATTTCAAGTATTTGTAAGAGATTTAGAATCCTCAGAATGCTTATCTTTTATGAACATGGAATTCACCCAAGCCAAATAAAGTCCATATTAATAAAAAAAAAAATCACAAACCACAACCTCACCTGCTTCATTTGCGAATGGGCACACCGCCTCCCACCGTATTTCAATGCAATTTCAAAGCATCATAAGAAATAAAAAAATGGTATTTCAATACAATTGGCTATCATCCAACAAACAGCTCACATGTTTTTAAAATTCATGCATTTCAATTGCTCTGCATTTTAACAACATCCAAGAAATCCCTGAGAAATTAAAGTTGATAAGTGGAGGACAGTTTTATGCAAGAACAATGAAAAATGATAGAAAGTGGCGGATTGGTCAATTAAATCATATAATCAATAACCAAATCAGTAAGAAGGGCAAGCCCTCCAAGCAAGAAGATAGCCTCAATTAGCTCACTAAAAAAATAATAGTAAATAAATAAAAGGAAGAAAATCTATACCAAAATCTCGTTTCCTTTTCCCACTCTCCCCCTGCACTAGCTCACCCATTTCATTTAAGAATAACAACAGATGGTACAAAAGCATCTGTACAATGTTATGCATGATATTATTACCTTTTAATAATACAGTTGTACAAAGGAAGAAAATACACACTGTTGTGTATAGCCTTCTAAGAAAAAAAAGGTACTAAATTAAACAGAGCTTTGCCTCCAGCATCATGTTAAAAACAGCAAACAATAAACTTTAGAAACTCTCATATTTACCAGAAATAGGGGTTATACGTGATTTAATTTTACTAGAGGATCTAAAATCAATAAAGTTTTGTTTGGTAGAATTTGAGCTAAATCTCACATAAATACTAGTTAGAAATAGGTACAAACAGTCGCTTAAAAATCAGAATTGTTATAATAAAATTATAAACTAAGTGGTTGTTTGGTTGCGACATTTAACCAAACTTTATCAAGAATTTAGGCCATATATTATCAAACAATTTTTGTACAATATAAATCTTACTACCTCCCCAAAGCTCAATTTACCACTGTTTATGAGATAAATCCAAATTTTAGTAGTCTATGTGAAGTGAGACATAAGGGATTCACAAAGACGCCTAGTAATGAGGTCAAGAGGAAGAAGAGATGCGCATGTCGACTACCCCGCTTCCACCATCTTATAAAATTTGGGAGGTTGCATAACGGCTTCACAATGGTTCAGACTCACCAGAATTATAGTTGCTGCATTCCTTCTCCAAATCTATATATTGCCTACCTGATTCCATGACTAATGTCAAGTACATTCTTAAGACCGATCCTGCCAGCTATAGTAAAGTAACATAAAATTGTGAATTTGTGATCTTATTGGCTTTGTTATCTCTTTAGTCATTTATTTGATTTAATAATCTTCTATAGACAATTTCCTCTTTCGTTCCTTTTGTCATGTTTATAAAGTTATGGATGTTCACTTTAGCTATAAATACATGTTTATATGATTTTTTTTCTATGATTTAGAGCACTTTGATACTTTAGATTATAAAAAATTGATTGTCCTCAAGTAAATTTTTAAAAGTTGAAAAATTTTAAAAATTAGATACCGGTTTATTTATTTAAATGAACAAAAAGTTCATACCGTATGATTTTTTTTTTTGGTGATTTTTCTTGTCAGTTTAGGTTTCATGTCAGATTCTACCCATCAGATTAAAATTTTTTATTAAATCACATAATCTTTTAAATCGTGAAACAAATTGCCAAACAATTTATCAAGATTAAGGTTTAATGGATATCAAGCTTAACAGTTTTCAGGATTTAACACCACAATAATTTATTAAATCTAAACAGAATTTACCATAAACCCTACTAAGATAAATCATGCTTGCAGCCAAACTGCCCCTAAATCATTTATTTTGAAAGAATTGCTAAACATAAAAATGTTAAAGGCCAATAGCACGAATTTACCTGGCAAGCAAAGCATAAAAAGCAATAAAATTGAAATAAACAGACCACATGGCTAATAATAAAATAAAAAGTCATGTAAATTAAAAGTTTCAATGGCCTCAGCTAATAGATGAGTACATAGATGAACCCAAAATTCTATTCACATCCCATAATAGCAATTAGGAATGAACCAGATCGATCAAGCTCACCTCAGCTCCTGCGCTTCATTCATCTTTCGATCCAATATTGCCAAAAATGCCTCACGGATCCAAGCCAACGCTACTCCAGATCCAAGAAAGCGAATCAGAATCGTAACAAGGTATTCAGTAAAAGTTCCTATAGCAACAACGATCCCGCCATATTCCTGACACGACGTTTTCGTTTTTACCTACAGAAAACCGGCCGAAGTCAAACAAATCAGAAAAACGAAAAAACAAGAGTTTCATTCCGGCAGATCTAGGTTCTAATACAGAACTTTCTCATCCTAACAAACCATTCAATCGGAGAAACAAGATCGAACTGCTATTTTCACAGCAAAAATCTCACCTCCTTCGACCAACGCCATGAGTAGCTAAACTAGCTTCAATCGGCCACCGACCCTCCACAACTCCTCCGGATCGTCAAGATCCTGTCAAAGAAGCCTCCGTAAGCACGGCTTAAATCGCCTGAGGACCGCCGGAATGACGTCGGATTGCGGAGACCACACCATCAAACTGCGGCTCTATGGTCAATAGCCATGAAAAAAATAAAATAAAAAATGGCGCTCACCAAGGCACGAACTGCCAATCCCCCCTCTTCTTATAGCGGACCCCTTTTACCGGCCAAACCCTCACCTGGGGGCAAAATCTAAACTCGAACATGGTAAATATGCAAAAAAAAAATAATAATAATAATAATAAATAAAAATAATCGCTGATGTGCGTTTACGGCTAAAATAAACGGTCAGATGAATTCCATTGTCGTCAAATTTCGTGCTGGCGGACATACTTTCGAGGCACGTGAGGCACAGCCCCGCACGTCTCCTAGAAAGAAGCTTATTAATTACCATTTTTTTAATGATTTAAATATATTCCGATTTGGACTCATCACTGGACCACCGGCCTAACTCCTCAGTTTGCCAGCTGTTACTGATGGAGCCCACAACCCCGGGGACATTATCGTCAATCTAGCGGCAGCAGCGGCCTCCATTTGATCACTGTTTATACAATTTTAAACGTATTCAACCACTGGCCACGTGGCAATTGAAACCTGCTAACTCTAAAATCACCCAAATTTTAAAATTTTCATTCTAACCACCATAAATCTTTCGAAACAGACACCTGACAAATGTTTCTGCCATCCATCGCCTCTAAATTAATATAATTTTTATAATTTTTATATGTTAAAATTATCAAAAAATATGATTATATATGATCGTCACAATAATTTTATATATTCACATATCTAACACTTAAACTTAAATATCTATCTTTAAAGCATTTTGATCTCTTAAGAAAATATGTATTTTATATTTAAAATAATAATAATAATAATAATAATAATATTTTAATGTGATAAATGCCCTTTTTTTATTAAAAAAAGAAAATATTAAATAATCATTTATCTACTTATTATATCGTAGCTCTTATTTCAGAATACCAGGCTGTCGTCAGGATAAGGGTCTGACGGCAAACAAGAGTTAGCACCACTTGCTTCCCAAAATGGAAGAAAGTGGTTCGCAAAAGGAGCTTGATTTGTTTATAATTGCGAGATTGCCAGTACTTATCGATCTCTCATCCCTGTCATGGTGGCATGCGGCTGTCGCTACCGGCAAGGACTTGGAATGACGGAACTCGACATCATCTATCGGAGAGGTCCCTTCGAGCCGTTGGATCTTTCCTTTTTAAGACTAACGGTGGACGGCAGAGATCTCAACGGTTAGATGAAATTTGATTTGGACGGGCAGTGTAATGAGTGTGTTTCATTCAATATACTACAGTGTATGGACTATTGGATTGTGTATGTTGTTGAATTTTAGTAGTAACTTTTCTCTATTTACATGCCTTTATGATAGTTGATGAGATAATTTTATATGACAATTGAGATATTATAATGTTAAGTTTCATTGTGAATAGTTCTTTAGTGAAATTCCTCTAATTGCTTTAGAGAAATACAACTAAGTTTTTAAATTCATACACAAGACTAACATTTTCCAAGGTTTATTTTTTCTCGGATGTGATCTAGGTTTATCATACACTTATGATTCTTCGGGATTCATCTAATGATGATAATTTTATGGGGATTAATGAATCGCTTTGTAATTTAGTATTATCCTTGCATGCCTTTACATAAGTTTTCTTAATAAAAAGTGGGAATTGAAGTAATAATGCTATTTGAATCACATTTTATTTTTATGTTATATTTTGCTTATATTTTAGATAAAATAAATCATATTTGGTGTGTTATAATGTGGGTAGTTGTTTTTAAGAATACTCAAAAGAACTTTCAGGCTTTTGAGTATTTAGAATAAAATAATTTATTTCTAAAATAAAATAAAAACATTAAATAGAAATGTAGTTTTTAAAATAAAAAAGTTTTAAAAAAAATCAAAATTGATCCCAAACAAACCCTTAGTAGTTTCAAATTATCTCTGCACACCCTGACATTAAGTTGTCTAATATAAAAGTTTGTTTGAAATGAAAAGAAAAAAATTTCGCTTTCTTTTATGTCCCCCGCATATTTAAACTTCTGTCATTATGCTAAGAGTTGCTCATTATTGTGTTCTTCTTGTTTCGCTCCACGCCTGCATTTGAAGATGTCCGCATGAGGAGCCCCTAAGGTGTAATTTCTTCATTCAGTAGTAAATTAGCTTAATAATTTTTTTTAATTAAGTATGATTAACACATGGAGTTTTAAGGCATGAAAATTTAAGCATAATGTCCTAACTAGACAAATAATCCCTTGGTTAAAAATTGCAAATTAGAGATCGAATAAAACTTATATTACTAAAGTAAGTTTTTTTATTTGAGAATTATGTAGATTTTGATTAGGATCTCCCATCTTGTGAATAAGTTAATGTTATTCTAATAGCCTAAATTGTTTACTTGCTTCAAACTAATTGGGACAACTTTATTGCACAAGAATCAACTTCTTAGAGCAATACATGATAATATATTATTTGTTACTTTCCTTAAACAAAATGACCAATATTCTAAGGAGATAATAAAAGATGGCGAAAGATATTAAATTGAATTTAAATAATATATTTTAAGATGCTAAGAGAATATGTGCTAGTACATAACTAATAATCTTTTATAACAAGAATATAATGAAGGAGTTATTGCCTATCTAACATCATTCAAGAATTTCTTTTCTAAAAAGTTATTTAAGATTTTTTTTTTCCTTAGTAATAGACTTCACCCTATTATGAATCTTCTCAAGAGAGTAGGACTACTCTTTGGTGGCAGAATAGGGCTCATATAAACTTTGGCATTAATGAATTTAGTTTATTGAGAAGTTGCATTTTATCATTGGTCGAAAAGTGGGTGGAAGAGTACCTTTTTTGAGAAATTTTATGTTTCGAGACTTAGGAGCTAAATTCCAGTGCAATTCCGCATCGAAGACCAGATGAACGCTTCCTGCTTCCATAGTCACCAACCACTGTTTGCCTGCAACTGTCAACCATTGTCGATCGCCCCTACTCCTTGCAAAAAAGCCTTTCGCGGAGTCGTGACGTACACTGCAGAGTAAACAATCATTGTGCTAAGCAAAGACCGACCTCGTAGAGTAATGAAACACCATGCAGAGTAACGAGAGACATTTTGGAGCAGCGCATCATCTTGAACTCTTTGCAAAATGCATCTTGAAAATGATGCACCAATGTCTCGACAACTACTCCAAACGGCTAAAAGCCACTTATGCTGCCATCGGGGCTGTCAAAACGGCTCGTGAAGAAACTCATGTTAGGCTCGTTCGCTAAGTTAACGAGTCAAACACGAACATTTGTTCGTGTTCGGCTCTTTTTGGCTCGAAATACTACTAATCAATTATATATATATATATATCTTTGATGAGTAGTATTTTTAAAAAAAATTAATTGTACAAAGATTTATAATCAATTAAAAGTATTAATGAAGAAAATAGAATAAAAAATATTAAATTAGATTCAAATGATGTTTTAAATCTTGTCTCAATTCTTAACATCTTATAGCTTGCTGATTAGGGTTGTCAAAATGACTTTTTGTTTGTGAACGACTTGGTCGGGCTGGAAAAGAAAACGACCCAAACATAAACACACTTTTTGAGCTCGAAATATACACGAGCCGAACACGATTTGAGCCTAGTATCGCTCCTGTTCGGCTCGTTTACACCCCTACTGCAGTTGCTCCCAGTCATCATGCAACAAATCATCCTACATGCAATCACTGTACTCTGAAAAACTTCTTGCGTCCCTACCTGTTATTTGAATTACATGTCTATGCTCTACTGTTATGCAATGTTAGGACATTAATTAATCACTCTTCTGCAATGAATCTTCCAGCACGCAACACACTCAAAAAAACATATTTCTATACAATTGTATATATAATTTAAAACCATTTACAAGCACAAACACATTGAACATAGGTAAAAAAAAAACTAAGAGTGCCTTTGGCAAATTGAAATAAATATTTTAAAGACCTATTATAATTTAACTATTGTATAGTTGTTTCATCTTCGTAACCTTTTTATCACTTGACCTCCTGTTTTCGCTCATCTCCAAACTCTCCAACTTTATGCCCTTCTTATAATAAAGATGCTGCATATTTGGGTGTGCAAATATATAAACTTTATAGGTGTGTGAAATATTCAAACTTTAATGACAATAAAAAAAAAAGGAAAAATCAACTTGAAGTAAAAAATAAATAAAAAACTAATTTCAATAACATCATATAAATATAAAAATTATCCAGAAGAGCTGTAGATAGCAAATTATTATAAATAAAAAAACCCATTTTTCAGTATAATTAAGCTCTTGAAATGACGTATGATTGCAAGGTTTTTCTTTTTAAATGTTTCAGACGTGACAATATCAGATTTATAATTTTATTAATATTTCTATTTCGCATTTTCATCACCACTGACATTATAAAAGTCTACATACAAATTTTAGTCCATTCATACATGAGATTTTTTTTTCCCACCCAGTTGTTTTAGAAAGTGATTATATGTAGTTACTTGTGTTTGATTTCAATTTCATAGTGACATTTCATATTGTTTACTGATTTTATCAAATTAATATATTATTTAATTAATCTCCTTTTTTTTTCCCCTTTTGATGTCGCTACAAGGAGGACAAAATATATAAATATGTTGTTGTAGGTACATGTTAACGTTAAGGCGAGTGATTAATAAGGTTTGTTTTGCTGAACTTTTTATCTTGTATTGTACAATTATTTTCAGTTTTTTGCACTGTGGATGGTTGTGTCATTTTATGAAATTATATATATGTTTGTGATTAGTATTTATCAAATTGTTAGTAATGGTTTTGTTATGAGATATATACTTCCTTGCATAGAAATGACACGCAAATAGCACAAGCAAATATAGATCGTTTACGTGGTTCGATCCAACTGGATCTACGTCCATGGGAGGGAATCAAACAAATAGTTCACAAAGGAAAAAAAAAAAAAAAGGAGAATACATAGCTTATACATAGAGATGAACCCTCATCTTCCTTCTATGGCCTCCATCTCGAGCGACACTTTGATACAAGGCCTCAAGATGGTCTCCTCCTCTCTAGCTCTCTAGTTATTCTCTCCTTCTTTGTGGTAGCTTAAGATCTCTTCGCTTGCTCTCCTAAGCCTCACACCGGTTGTGTCATTTTATGAAATTATATATATGTTTGTAATTAGTATTTATCAAATTGTTAGTAATGGTTTGTTTAATTTGAAAGTGCTACATAGGATCTACATAGCTCTTTGTGCAAATATCATGGAAAAAATACACCTTTTAAATTAAGTTCGATCCAACTGGATCTACGTCCACGGGAGGAAATCAATCAAATAGTTCACTAAGGCAAAAGAAATGGAGAATACATAGCTTATACATAGAGATGAGCCCTCATCTTCCTTCTATGGTCTCCCTCTCAAGCGACACCTTGATACAAAGCCTCAAGATGCTCTCCTCCTCTCTAACTCTATAGCTATTCTCTCCTATTTTGTGGTAGCTTAAGATCCCTTCTCCTTTTTCTCTCCTAAGCCTCACACCCTTAAGATTTCTTCCCTTGCTCTCCTAAGTCTCACACCCTCTCTATTTATAGAAGGAAGAGAGTGGTAGGTGAGCGGTAGGTGAGCGGTAGGTGAGATGTGGTAGGTGAGCGGTACCACATTACAAAAGTGTCCTTTTACCTTAGTTCAATAATTTGGGGTCAAAATAACAGGTTTGTTTGTTCAAGAATAAGATAAAGTATAATTTTTAAAGATAAAAAAAGATTAATAATATGGTGTAAAATCAACTTAAGAGTTTAGTCCCATAACCAACATATAATGAAATAATGTTTAATTTAAACTTATTATGGTATAAATTTCTTAAACATAAATATCATTTTCATTAAATAGGTCAAATAGATTATATTTCAAATTTCAGAGAATAAATAAAACCACTCAAATGAAACTCATATAACATAACAATAAATATCATGTGATAGGGTAAATAAATGGCCATGCAAAAATTGCAATGAAAATTTATTTCACAAAAACATTTCTTTTTAAAATCATGCATGCAATTTGGAATTTTGGACCTTTCTCTTAGCTGCCAAATTCCTTTTTTTCTTTTTTCTTTTTTTTTTAAATTTCCTTTTATATATAGTCACACCAAAAGTATTGATATCTTTATTTTGTTTGTTAAAACAAAATATAGATTTTTAAAATATCTTCCTACGAAATAATAATAATAATAATAATAATAAAGATCAGTGCATGATAGAGGCTTATGACCCAATCATTGTGTAATAGCTTATATAATTGAAATTGGCTAATGAGTCTCGAGGGGTGAAAGCAACATTGCTTCTTAAAGCGGACGAAAAATTAGTAAATTGAATAACAACAACAACAACAACAACAAAGCCTTAATCCCACTACGTGGGGTCGGCTACATGAATCCTTTTTCTTCATTGCGTCCTATTTAGTGTCATATTTTCATTTAGTTCTAGTAAATTAAGATCATTTTTAATACAATAAGTCCAAGTCTTCCTAGGTCTACCTCTGCCTTTCTTAACACAAGTCGAATTTAAAACATCTACTCTCCTAATCAGATCATCTAATGGTCGACGTTTAATATGACCAAACCATCTAAGGCGACTTTCTCTAATTTTGTCTGTCACAGGAGCTACACCAACCCTATCACGAATATATTCATTCCGCATTTTGTCTCTAAGTGTAAAGCCACTCATCCACCTAATCATTCTCATCTCGGCAACACTTAACTTATTATTATGCTTCTCTTTTAAAGGCCAACATTCAACGCCATAGAGCATTGCAGGTCTCACCACCATCTTATAAAATTTTCCTTTCAGTCTTAGCGGTACTTTTCTATCACACAAAAGGCCCGAAGCATTCCTCCACTTCAACCAACCAACTTGAATTCTACTATTAACACCCCCATCTAAATCACCACCGCTTTGGACAACGGACCCAAGATATCTAAATCGTTCACACCTTTTAATAATTTGATCACCCAAAGTCACACTTCTGTCACTAGAGCTATTACTACTAAAATTACATTCCATGTATTCAATTTTAGT
>NW_018164572.1:176822-181528 GCF_001263595.1 Phalaenopsis equestris
AAAACAAATTCTTAGGAAAAAAAAGAAAAAAAAAGGGGGGGGGGGGGGGGGGGTTTGGTGCTAGCCTCAGCGCCTTGACTCCAGCTCCAGCGCCTAGGCACCAGACCGATTTATGCTCCACTTTTTCTCGAGATTCTCACCGAAAACATCTCCTATGCAATTGAAAAATGCAGATTTACTAAGATTTGGAGAAGATATGCATTGGGGGAGATAAAACTGATGAGGTGGCCATTTTTTGCCACTTGGAAGCTATTGGAAGCATGAGGCCCACACAAATATTTGGCAAAAAGAGGGGGAAATTTGAGAAAGCCTGGCTAGCTTTTTTTAAAGCCATTTTGGTCTTCTTTTTTTTGGGCTTAGAGAGAGAGAGGAGAGAAGGGCCGGCTCTTGAAAATCATTAGAGAGTTTGTCCTCTTCATCTTCTGCCTTGGAGAGGGCTTGAGTTGGAAAGCTTCTTCTTTTAGTTTTTGGAGATCGAGAAAGTTGACCATCTTCTTCTTCATTGGAGCTTGAAGAATCAGTTGGTGGTTTGAGTTGGGGAGATAAAACTGATGATTTGTGGAGATAATTCACTTAAAAAGGTTTGGCTCTTGCAAGGAGGATATCTTTGGAAGGTGGCAAAAAAGTTTTGGGTGATCACTCGAGCCAAGTGATGGCTCTACAATTACATCTCACTTCCAGTTGAGTTCGGAATAGTGTCTAAATGATGATCAACAGAGAAAAGATATGTGATTAATTCCACATACTAGTGCAATGAGCAGTTTGATATATGCTATGGTTTATACTAAATTAGACATTATACAAGCGGTTGGTGTTGTGAGCAAGTTTAAGCATGATCTAGGACAAAGTTATCCGCAACTTTGATGGGTATTATGAGGTACCTAAAAAATATAATTGATGTCAATTTGGTGTTTGAGAGGTAGTTATCTATTGTTGATTTGTGTGTAGGCTATACTATCTTCATTCAAATTATGTAGGTGATATGGATAGAAGTTCATCTACGACTAACTTTTTATTCACATTGGCAGGAGATTCACTTAGTTGGAGAACAGTTCTTCAAGCTACTATTATTTTATCTACTACGAAGACTAAGTGCATGACCATAACGGAGGCAATTAAGAAAGCAATGTGAATGCAGGGCCTAGTGGATTACTTGAGAGTTGATCATAAGTCTCTGACAGTGTTCTGTGATAGTTAGTGTGTGACATTCTTGACCACAAATCGAGTTCATCATGCATGTACCATGCACAATGATGTGGGGTACTACTTGTTCGAGTCTTGATTGATGATTGCCATGTTCTGTTTAAAAAGATAGATATGAATGAAAATCTAACAAACATTCTCATAAAGGCATTATCATTCCAGAAGTTCACAAAATGTTGGAGTTTGATGAACATCTGAGCTCATGATTGATTGCCCATTCAAGCATTTTGATTAACTACATAGGGTTTGATCTCTTCGAGAGGGGTGGGCTATATAGACAACCATCTGGGCGCTGTTGTTTTGGTATTAGAGCACATTTGGTCATCACCCATTTATTTGAAAATGAGAGATGGCGTGAAGATTTTTGTATTAGAGGCTTTATTTGTATAAGGGGTCATAATCCTCTCTTATTTATAGATAAATTATGACTCTTATTTATAGAAGGGGTTATGACTGATTTTTGTGTGCGTGGAGTTGTCACTTTTTTATTTATTCCCACCTGTTGATTGTGGAGTTACCCCTCCCTGTCGAATTTGTACCGAACCACACAAATCACCCCGTATTTAATTATTTATTTGTTATGTGATTTTATTTTGAAGATTATTTTCTTACAAAAAAAAAAACACCCTTAATTTCTCTTAGCATTGAATGGAAATTAAATTGCTGACACGTTTTAATATAAACGACAGAATAAATCCCCCGATCCTCCATCATGAGATGTACTTCGAATGAAAAAAAATTGCACATGTTTATGCATCACCAATGCCGCGAATAGAATATATTATGTTCGTTGATGCACGTTTCATTAATTGGTGTATGGTTTAAATGTTAGTCGCAAACGGACGAATTACATTGTCAGTATCTGATTAATAATCATAAAATTAATTTGTTTTCATGAAATTTGGCGCGTCGCCAATAACTTTTATCAATTAAAATGTCTCAAAATAATTTTTTAAACGAGAGACATTCTAATTTAAATTAAAAATCATCAAAAAGCTTTAATTTCATCAAATTTATAGTCAAACTGGCCATCTTGGCAAGCCCAATGATACCAACGTTGGTCAAATCCAAGTTCGATCAAGCCAAGATCTGGTTATTGAACCATATTTGAAGACTTCGCGTAGTTAGTTGGAGCATTACATGAAATTCAAATTGGACATATTTATGATCATATCGAGCATCTCAGGAAGAGAGATCTAAGAGCCCAAACTCTCTTAATTTTGTAGTCATTAATTTCCCAAACATTTAAAACCCTTCTGTAATTAAGGGAGATCAATATGAGTTATCTGATCAGGGTATTATTTGTAGAATGACTAAATTGCCCCACATCTAGAGCCTATAAAAAGACCTCGTATTTTCACTTAAGGAAAGAAAAAAATAAGTTGAATTTTAGTGCTACTCTTAATTGAGGGCCTGACAACAACTTCTGGTCTTTGAAGCCAATGGCCACCGTTGACAACTGCCCCCCGAGCGTTGTCAAACATCGCTGACTGCACCCTGTTGCATCCTTGTTGGTGGACTCTATTGTGTAACAAAGCACTATATTGGGTAATAAAATATGCCAAATATTATGCAATGAGGTAACACGAACACATTGTATTAAAGTCTCAACTATAACTCCCAATAACAGCTCATCTCGAGCATTGTATGTAGAATATTGCACTCGGTGTAATGTTATAATACTTTTCTAGTTGTTGGATAAGAGTTTATCTTGGTACTTATAAACTTATAATGGATATTTTTGACTAGGCTAAGCCCCATGATCTTTTCCTTTCTTAGTTTTTTCACATATAAAGTGCTAATATCTTCTGCCGTAAATTTCTCATTATTTATAAGTGCTCTATTTTTATACAACACTAAGACATTAAATTATTATTCTATTATCATGAATGTCCTAGCATGCAATAAAGAGTTTTGGTCATATAAACAACGACTAAAAAAAAAATAAGCAAATGATAAGACGATACAGTACTTAGGGTTCATTTATCAATTAAAATGTCTCAAAATAATTTTTTAAATGAGAGACATTCTAATTTAAATTAAAGATCATCAAAAAGCTTTAATTTCACCCAACTTATAGTCAAACTGGTCATCTTGACAAGCCCAATGATACCAACATTGGTCAAATCCAAGTTCGATCAAGCCAATATCTGGTTATTGAATCATATTTGAAGACTTTGCGTAGTTGGTTGGAGCATTAAATGAAATTCAAATTGGACATGTTTATGATCAAATCGAGCATCTCAGGAAGAGAGATGTAAGAGCCTAATGTCACCTCCCAAAAGAGCTCTTATGGGTGGTGGGCAGCCCAGGACTTAAATACTGCTTTTCGGCCCTACACCTAGCCGATGTGGGACTATTTGTCCGTGACATTCTCCTTCTGCCCTCGTCACGGATCGGCTCCACCGAGGGTCCCACTGGACCATGGAGAGTCCACACACCTGGCAGGCAGTAGTCTGCTCTGATACCACTTATCACCTCCCAAAAGAGCTCTTATGGGTGGTGGGCAGCCCAGGACTTAAATATTGCTTTTCGGCCCTACACCTAGCCGATGTGGGACTATTTGTCCGTGACACTAAGCTCTCTTAATTTTGTAGTCATTAATTTCCTCAAACATTTAAAACCCTTCTGTAATTAAGGGAGATCAATATGAGCTATCTGATCAGGGTATTATTTGTCGAATGACTAAATTGCCCCACATCTAGAGCCTATAAAAAGACCTCGTATCTTCACTTAAGGAAAGAAAAGAATAAGTTGAATTTTAGTGTTATTTTTAATTGAGAGCCTGACAACAACTTCCGGTCTCTGAAGCCAATGACCACCGTTGACAACTGCCCCCCGAGTGTTGTCAAACATCGCTAACTGCACCCAGTTGCACCCCTGTTGGTGGACTATTGTGTAACAAAACACTATATTGGGTAATAAAATATGTCAAATATTATTCAATGACGTAACACGGACACAGTGTATTAAAGTCTCAACCATAACTCCCAATAACAACTCCTCTCGAGCATTGTATGTAGAATAAAACAAATCTTTATGTATATATAAACTGTACAGATAAATATTACACTTGGTGTAACGTTATAATACTTTTCTAGTTGTTGGATAAGAGTTTATCTTTGTACTTATAAACTTATAATGGATATTTTTGTCTAGGCTAAGCCCCATGATTTTTTTCTTTTTTAGTTTTTTCACATATAAAGTCCTAATATCTTCTGTTGTAAATTTCTCATTATTTATAAGTGCTCTATTTTTATACAGCACTAAGTCATTAAATTATTATTCTATTATCATGAATGTCCTAGCATGCAATAAAGAGTTTTGGTCATATAAACAATGACTAAAACAAAATTTAAGCAAACGATAAAACGATACAGTACTTAGGGTCCGTTTGGGGCAACTTGTGTGTTTCAGGATAAGCTGCTTATCCTGAAACGCGGCTCGTGGGCCGGCCACCAGGGTCGACCTGCAGCGTGCGCTTAGAGGAAAAACTCAAACGC
>NW_018164572.1:181870-200559 GCF_001263595.1 Phalaenopsis equestris
CCACCGCCCCCCGCCGGTCGTCATCAACCTCCACCTATCATCATCAATCACCACCAACCAGACGTCGTCAGTCAACATTGTAATATGAAAAATATACTTACCATTTCTCGTCTGTGGGACAAGGGGTTTTTGTAATCATTAATCAATAATGAATTTCCGCAACTGGGCCAGAACTCGTGGTTTTTCCTTACGAGTTTTCAACGTAAAAATTTCTGGAGTCATCACTGTTTGTTTTCTCTTTCATCTATATGTGTGCTGAACTTTCGTATAACGTTAAGACAATAGTCTGTTACTCTACCGCCGTAAATTTTCTAGTACGCATCAAGTATATGAATGGACACATTTTAACAAAATATTAACATAACATGCAGTTTAAATACACTAAAAATCACGAGTTTAGATATAAATTATTAAAAAAATACGAAATACAAATAGGTAACTTTATTATATATGTAATTTATTATTTATTGTCAACTCAGTCATTTCTTCACACATTTGCTTCAATAAAAATTATTTATTTCTTCAGTATTAAATAAGCCAATTTAGACCCGGCCTAAAACTCTATTGATTAATCAAGCATAAGCTAGAAATAAGCTTGCTCCACTTGTTAACTCTCCTTATGGCCAGTGGCCAAGCTTGAACAAGCTCATTGAAATATATCACTATTTATGTTCAGCTCATTTATATTGAATGAAAAAACTTTGCTCATAATTGACTCCTTTGCTTAGTGAGCCGGACACGAGCTATTTGCTAACAACGAGTAGTTTTGAAAACCCTAGTCATGAATCTGTAGGATGTTAAGAGTAGGGAAAAGATCTAAATCTTGTTATGTATGTTAAAATATTTATTTAAATAGAATTTAATTTACTTTTATTCAATTTTTTTAATCAATTAATTTAATTGATTATAAATGATTTTACCATAAATAAATTTTAGTTTATGTTCGAATCGTTTATATAACAAATTTAACAAAAAAAAATATGTTCATATTTAGCTCATTTTCTTGGCCAACCTAGGGAACCGAGCTATGGAGCGAGTCGAATATGTGCTGTTGGCAATGAATAATGAGCGTCTTGAAGCCCAACTTCCGGTTAATGTTGTTTTATTATTATTATTATTTGCATTTTTTTTAACATAAAAATAACACTAAATGGTAAAAAGAAGAATCAAATACATGAAGAAAAACAATTCATCGGAATGCAACAAAAAAAATAATGCACAAAAAAGAGAAATTGAAATGACGACAAGTACTTACATAACATACAAACCAAAATCAAGAAATGAAATGGAAAAAGTGAAGAAACCAACAATCGATAGAATGATGTAAAGTAGAAGACCATGATTTTAAAATTCAAACTACAGTAAGACACAGAACTGAATACATCACGGATGTTGAGGCTCTTCTGGCTGCATGTGCGGTATCTCCGGCAACTCCGGCTTGGGCAACTCATGAGGTATCTCAGGTAATGGCGGCAGAGCGCCTGGTTTTGGGAGGTCATGAGGGATTTCTGGCAAGGGGGGTAGCTCTGGTTTGGGGAGGTCATGAGGGATTTCCGGCAATTGAGGGATATCTGGCTTTGGCAAGTCATGTGGAAACTCTGGCAATGGAGGCAAAGCAGGTTTGGGTAACTCATGAGGGATTTCTGGAAGCGGAGGCAACTCTAGCTTTGGAAGTTCAGGCAAAGGAGGCCATTCAAGATTTGGCACTGATGGCTGCTCCTCCTTCGGAGCTTCTTCCAACAGAACACGAGCAGAGTTTCCTGAGAAAACGAGCGCCAGAAGAAGGGAGCAGATGATGATCAGATATTTGGAGGCCATATTTAGAGAAAAGATTGGAGAGTGTGGATATGATGGAAGGAGGTGGCTAATGCATGTGGTATTTATAATTGAAGTAAGGGAGTGCTGAAACTTAGTTTGCAGATTTTGTATGATCCTAGCTCATCTTTTGTCAATTAGTACTAAGAAAATAGTTATATGGTAGTTTAGTTGGTGGCATTTGCTGTAATAATTTATTTGCGTTTGGTTTGGCTGTTGGAGCAACTGAGCATAGAAAGAGGGGGCGAGAAGAGGAAGATGAAGATGAAGATGATGAGATGTCTGTTATGTAGCCTAATTTTGAGTTAGCTCACCTTCCAATCATTATTCAAGCCAAGAAGAAAACTTCAAAGTGGATAAACTAATGTGCCCATTTTGGAATTTTATGGGAGATTGACGAGAATATACAGCTAACGACTTAGCTAGGATTATAATTATGGGCACGCCATCAAAATGCAATTAGACTTTTCTTCCTTTCGTTTTCGATTGAAGGAAGAAAGCTTTGGTTTGAAGTAATTTGAAGTAGGAAATGGAAATGAAAATAATAATGAAATTGAATTTAGATTAATTTTTCCATGCTTTTTTTATAGATGACATACACATTGAGTGAAAGTATATATTTGTTTAAATTTATCGTGTGAATAAACAATGTAGGGATATGAATCTAAAAAATGATTTCATAATTTTTTTGTCTGTTTTACTATATATAAGTGCGGAATTGTAAAAAAAAACCAACTAAGGGTCCATTTGGGGCAGCTTATAAGGGCGGCTCATATTTTTAAAACCGCCGCCGTACCTTTTGGTTCGCGCGTTTCGCCAGCTTATCCGAAATTGTGTTTGAGCTTTTACACTAAATGCAGGCCGCGGGTCGACCCTTGCAGCCGGACCGCGGGCCGCATTTCAGGATAAGCAGCTTATCCTGAAACGCACAAGCTGCCCCAAACGGACCCTAAGTATAAATTTGAAAATAGAAAGCATGAATTTATTATTATTATATGATATGATTTTGTTAATCAATTGCTTACTCCCGAGGATTGTTGTGTCATTAAGGACGTCGCATCGGCCACATAGCTACGAGAGACAATTCTATAGTTGCCCGCAGAGAATTATGAAGACGTGTGACTTCTTCTGGTGAGCAGACAGTCTAACATATTCCACCGCCGAGAGTGATCGAGAATAGATAGTATACCTTAAGGACGGCGTAGCTCGTGGCATATGTCGTTTGCATTTTACAAATAATTATCATATTATTAACTGTTATTTTCATAGTTTTTTTTTTATTATTTTGGTAATCATGATACTTACTGTTAAGCGAGGCATATATATTTTTTTTTTTGTATGATTATGAAGTCGATTTTTTCTTTTAAGTGTCAAATACAAGTTGCTTTGTGTGTGTATAGATGTACATACGTGTGTACATATGTATATAAATATTAGTGTTTGTTTAAGTTACGGTTTAAAATTTAGATTTAACGTTCAAGTGGGTTCAAGATTTAGGTGAATTAAAATTATTTTATATTTGTTCAATTTTTTTTTTTTTATTTAACCATGGTAATGAAATTAATTTTAGATCTTTTTTTTTCGTTTAACAATGATAATGATATGGAGAATAGCATATAGATAAATGCTTTAATTTTTAATCAAGTTTGATTATAAGAACTTAGTTTAAGTTTAGTTTGTAGCGGGATTATTTTATTATCAAGATGTTCTTGATTTATAATGATGATTGTACGGTACAGTTCCCTTAAAATTAAAAATAGATTGTATGGTTGCGTAGGGATATGCATGTAGATATTTCTTCTTTATTTTTTGGGAACAATATGGAGTGACACAACGAAAAATAGTATGCATGAAAATCAATGATTTTATATATGCCACCTTAGCTTTGCATGAGGAGATTTATTTCATTTTTAAAAATTGAAATAGTAATACTTTTCTTGGGATATTAAAGGATTGGGCGTTACTTATGTATTTATTTGTCTAAGATGTCAACTTCAATTATTATATATATACTTATGTATGAAAAAAATTATTTAACTAATGTGTTAAATGTCTTTGTCCTAAAATTTATAGTGCTATAATATGTATCCAAATTTTAATATTATGAATGCACGATATAATGCTTTCAATAAAAACATTGCTCTGAGACTAGATTTGTTCAGCTTCTTTTAGAGAAAGTAGTAGACATTTCCTCAACCCACTATACCAACAAGCATGCATTTGATAGTCAGTACTATGTCGGCCACCCCAATGCCCGTCCAACCTGTTGTTGTACTTCCAATTACAAAGCCCTTCCACACCCCTATAACTCCCACCACACTACCATCTCCACCATTCTTCAAGGCAATCCCCTCTGCTCCTGAGCTGTGTATATCTTCTCCATAAACAACTCTCCATCTTATAGGAGAGAGTGAACAAAATGATACCTCAGTTGAATGTGTTTTATTCCTGTATGAAAAGCTACATTCTTACTAAGTGTGAAGCTTTCCATCGCCTGCTCCTAGCCCAATTTTCTCAAAAATCTATGTAGTCAAATCAACTCCTTACCAGTCTTAGTGATAACAATGTATTCGACCTCCGTAATTGGAAGTACAACAATCTTCTCCAACCTGTAAAACCAACTCAATATTGTGTTACACAAAATGAAGATATGACCTATTGTACTTCTTCTACAATCCACATCTCCTGTTAGATCTAAATCAATAAATCCATGTAAACTGATCCGACCACTTTCATAAGAAAGTGTTATGTTGATTGTTCCCCTCAAATACCTGAGAATGCACTTCATTGCCTCCCAATGATGTAAGCTTGGATTGCCCGTGTACTTGATGAATACGTCCACTGCATATGCAATATCTGACTTGATACAAATCATCGCGCGGATGAAACTTCCAACTGTTGAAGTATATGAAATCTCTTCATCTGTGGCTTGCATTGAAGCGCTTACTACTATCTAACTCATCTTTCAACCTGCAGACCCACTTGTTGTGTAGTGCTCTTTTGTCATTTGGTATGACTGTCAAATCCCAAGTTTTATGTGGCCCCAAATATTACATTTCTTTATTCCCACTTTCTTGAATCTTCAACTTGAGTGACCGACTCAAAACACTATGGATCACCATCATCAATTAATAACAAATAGTGCAATGAAGGAGAATATCTGTGTACATGTCTTATCACTCAGTTGTAACTTTTGATTTCTGTAGTAGGTGGTTGAGAAATTTTCATTGCTCCTTTTGGTTGAGCACCACTTCTTTCTCGACCTTTCTGACCACCAATATCGTGTTTTCTCAACATACTTAGATTTTCCATAAGTAGCTAATGAGCTATCATGAGTTTTGACCCGGTCCTTATAAATCTTTATGTCATTAAAAGTAAAATCCCTACTCCTTATGAATTTCTAATTTTGATAATCCCAGAAATTGTACCCAAACTTATCTAGGTCATGTCCAATGAAGATGCACTTAACTGATCTCGAGTTAAGTTTGTTTCTGGACTCTGCATCAATAAGCACATGCAGAACACTCAAATACTCTTAAATGAGAAAGATTTGTCTTTTTTTCACTCCAGGCTTTTTCAGGTTCAACCAAAGTTACTGATGTACCACATTTAATCAGATAAATTGTAGTATTTACTGCTCCAGTCCAAAATTGTTTTGTTAAGCCTATATGCAACATCATGCTCTTAGCACGCTCCGCGAATTTTCTGTTCATGCACTCAACCACACTATTTTGTTGTGGTATCTTTGAGACAGTGAACTCATACCAGAACTCCTCTTTAGTACAAAAATTCTTGAACTTCTAATCATGATACTCATTACTATTATCTGATCTGAGACACTTTAACTTGAAGTTTGTCTCATTTTCTACCATAACCTTTCACTTCTTGAAGACTTTAAATACATCAATTTTTTTTTCTTTAACAAATAAACCCATATCTTTCTCGTGTGATCATCAATAAATGTGAAAAATTGGTGAGAACCTCCAATGAACTGAACTGGAGTAGGACCCCATACATTAGTATGTACTAACTCTAATTTTTTTTTTCACCACCGACCCACTCTTAGAGAATAATGATTTTTCTACTTGACATATATACAGTTTTCACAAAAATTCAGATCAACCGATTTTAACCCCTGAAGCTTATTTTTAGAAAGTATGGACTTCATACATTTCTCGCTTATATGGCCAAGCCTATGGTTCTATAGACCCGCATCAACCTTGATTCCATCTACATCATTGAAATTAGCCATTTTATTAATTAGGTAATAAGTTGTATGAAAAAAAATTAGAGTTATAAGTAATCAGTAGTTTCCCCCTGATTACTTTGCACAAATCACCTTTGAAAGTAATTACAAGTCCTGACTTTGCTAGCTAGCTCACACAAATGAGATTTACTTTCAGATTTGGAGCATGTCCAACTTAAGTAAGCTTTTAGACTGTTCCATTTGACAACCTGTTATCAACATCACCCTTGCTTAGGATACTGTAGGTAAGCTTTGCCTAGATCACTCTGAGTGTAATTTCTAAACACATATTTATTGGGGCAAGCATGAAAAGAGGCACCTAAATCTACTATCCAAGATTCAGTACTGACTAGGGATAATATTATGGAGTCGTTTTCGATTTCACTAGTGGAGATTTTTGTAGAGAGATTTCTTTCTGGTCCTGTATCACCAACTTTCATTGCAACTTTGCAGTTCTTCTTAAAATGCCTTTTTTTATTGTAGTTCCAGCGTTCTCCTTTGCTTGACTTTGGCTTTGCTCTCTCTGACTTGGATCTACATCTCCCTGTATCGTTATCCAGATTCCTTCCTATGTTATCAGAATTCAACGCAGAACCTGATGATTCACTATCATTGCATTTCTGCAAACTTCTTCATTCAATATCAAACAATATCTTTGAAGATAGGTTTAAATTCTCTAAAAAATTGATCACCGCCGTAACCAAACCATCCCACCTTTCTAGCAATAAAGATAGTAACACCAGTAGCACAACTGACTCGTTATAGTATTGAAATTATTCAAATGTTTTGTAACTGCACTGTCATTCACCTTCTTCATGTTAGATAACTTCTTCAATAGAAAAACCTTAATAGAATCAAATGGTTTTTCATAAGATCCATCATTATTTTCTCATTTACAATATTAAACACAACAGACAGAAAAAGTGACAATTGAATAATAACTAGTGGCGTTCGATCCAACACTTCCCATTTCTCCACAAGCATAGACCAAGGCTCCTTATAATTTCTTGTAGGGAAGGTATAAATTTTTCTTATACAACAAATCCTACACTTGCATCTTCCAGAATGTGAAGTTTGTCCCATTGAACATCTCCACTTTGAACCTTGTTTTGTCGGTCGTTGCTCCAACTCAAATTGAACATCACTCAGATACTATTGTGTTGAGGAAATCTCGAAAGAATTCCCTTCCAAATTCACCGGGACTTAGAATTAATTAGAAATTTAAACCACATCACGGAATAACATCGCGTAGATTCGAGAAAACTATAACAAACATATGAACAAAAGCACAAAAAAATAAAAAAACAAACAAGAAAAGTACAAAAGAATTTAAAGTGGAAAAACCAAAAAATTGGCAAAAGTTGCGGAGCCACGCCACAATAAAAGTTCCACTATGAAAATAGAGAGTTTACAGAGAACATAATCAATTTTCTCTCCTCTCTCAAGAAAACTAACAAGACCTCGCTCCAAACACTTTCTTCTCCGATCCGAGGTGAGGTTCACTCGTCGGATTCACTGAAATCCTCCACTCAAACACTTCTTACCTTCAACGGGATTTTTGTTGAAGAACTCTCACACTGAAAGTAATCATTACACAGCTCGAAATTGGCCCTTAAACAAAAAATTCGTGCCAAACGCTTTGGGCTCATTGAATCTGTGCTTAATATCGGTCTGCGTGAGCCAAAATAATTCGTGAGCTGGCTCAAATTTTACTTGATAAATAGCTAGCAAACTAAGAAGGATTAGCTAACGAGTTAAGCTTGATTTAGACTTGATTCGACTGATCAGTATATCAATCTACTCATTTTACAAAAATATTAACGTAACATGCAGTTAAAATACACTAAAAATCAGAGCTAAGATATAAATTATTAAACATATGAAATAAAAATATTTTACTTTATTATATATGTAATTTATCATTAATTTTCCATTCAGTTATTCCATCACACATTCGCTTCAATTAAAACTATTTGTTTCTTTAATATTAAGACTTTTAATATTACGCTCGGCCTCAAACTGACTATTCAAACATAAGTTAGAAATAAGCTTGCTCGACATGTTGACTCTCCTTATTGCTAGAGGACGAGCTTGGGCACGCTCATTGAAAATTACCAATATTTATGTTTAACTCGTTTATATTTAATGCAAAAAATTTGCTCATGTTGGACTCGTTTGCTTAGCGAGCCGAACACAAACTATTCGCTAACAATTAGTAGTTTTGAAAAACCTTGTTATGAAACTGTATGATGTTAAGAGTAGGGCAAGACCTAAATCTTATTATATATGTTAAAATATTTATTTAAATAGAATTTAACATACTTTTATTCTAATATTTTAATCAATAATATAAATTGATTATAAATATTTCTAGCCCAAAACAAATTTTAGTTTGTGACTTTTATTCTAATATTTTAATCAATAATATAAATTCATTATAAATATTTCTAGCCCAAAATAAATTTTAGTTTGTATTCGACTCGTTTATATATCTAGCGCAAAAAAAAATTTTGATCTAGCTCATTTTTTTGGCCAACCAAGAGTGTAACGAGTCAAATATGAGCTGTTGGCAATGAACAATGAACAATGAACATCTCGACAGCCCAACTTCCGGTTAATGTTGCTTTTTTTTGTTTGATTTACATATCTTCTCCTTTTTATTTTTTTAAACAAAAAAATAACACAAAATAGCTCAAATAAGAATCAAATACACGAAGAAAAACAATTCATCAGAGTGCAACAAAAACAATAATGCACAAAAAAGAGAATTTCAAATGCGTACAAGTGCTTCCATAACATACAACCCAAAATATATAAATGAAATGAAAAAAGTTAGGAAACCAACAATCGATAGAATGATGTGAAGTAGAAGAAGAGGAGTTCAAAATTCAAACGACAGTAACACACAGAACTGAACATATCACGGATGTTGAGGCTCTGCCGGCTGCAAGTGCGGTATCTCTGGCAACTCCGGCTTGGGAAATTCATGAGGTATCTCTGGCAATGGCGGCAGAGCATCTGGCTTTGGGAGGTCATGAGGGATTTCCGGCAATGGCGGTAACTCTGGTTTGGGGAGGTCATGAGGGATTTCCGGCAAGTGAGGGATATCTGGCTTCGGCAAGTCATGTGGAAACTCCGGCAATGGAGGCAACGCCGGTTTGGGTAACTCATGCGGGATTTCTGGCAGCGGAGGCAACTCTAGCTTTGGGAGTTCAGGCAAAGGAGGCCATTCTAGCTTTGGCAATGATGGCTGCTCCTCCTTTGGAGCTTCTTCCAACAGAAGACGAGAAGAGTTTCCTGAGAAAACGAGCGCCAAAAGAAGGGAGCACATGATGATCAGAGATTTGGAGGCCATATTCAGAGAAAAGATTGGAGAGGGTTGATATGATGGAAGAAGGTGGCTAATGCATGTGGTATTTATAATTGAAGTAAGGGAGTGTTGAAACTTAATTTGCAGATTTTGTATGAAGCAAGCTCATCTTTTGTCAATTAATATTAAGAAAATATTTATGTGGTAGTTTGGTTGGTGGCCTTTGCTGTAATAATTTATTTGCGTTTGGTTTGGCTGTTGGAGCAACTGAGCATAGAAAGACTGGGGGAAAAGAGGAAGATGAAGATGAAGATGATGAGATGTCGTTATGTAGCCTAATGCCTAATTTTGAGTTAGCTCACCTTCCTACAATATTCATGCCAAGAAGAAAACTTGAAAGTGGATAAACTTATGCGCCCTTTTCGGACTTTTATGGGAGATTGACGAGGTTATACAGCTAACGACTTAGCTAGATTTATACTTATAGGCACGCCATCAAAATGCGATTAGACTTTTCTTCCTTTTTGTTTTCGATTGAAGCAAGAAAGCTTTGGTTTGAAGTAATTAGAAGTAGGAAATGAAAATGAAAATAATAATCAAATTGAATTTAGATTAATTTTTTCATGCTTTATTTATGGATGACATACAAATTGAGTGAAATTATACATTTGTTTAAATTTATTGTGTGAATAAACAATGTAGGGATATGAATCGCAAAAATGATTTCTAATTTTTTTGTCGTCTGTTTTACTATAAATGAGTGTGGAATTGTAATAAAAAATAATTAAGTATAAAATTGGAAATAGAAAGCTTGAATTTAGTGTTACTATATGGTCTGATTTCTGTTAATCAATTGTTTACTCCAGAGGATTGTTGTGTCATTGTGGACGTCACATCGTCCACATAGCTACAAGAGATAGCTCTACAGGTGCCCGTGGAGAATCACGGAGAAGTGTGACTTCTTCTGGTGGGCAGACAATCTGTCAGGTTTCACCGTCGAAAGTGATCGAGAATAGATATTATACTTAGAGGACAACGTAGATTGTGACATATGGCGTCTATATTTTTAAAATAATACTATCATTTTATTAAATATTATTTTCATAGTTTTTTTTTCTTTATTTTAATAATCCTGATAGTGTATATCTTTTTTTGGTGCGGTTTTGAAGTAGATTTTTGCTTCTCACATGTCAAATATATTGACATGACAATCCTGTTACACACAATATTATTATGCAAGGACGGTATGATCATTTATCCAGAACAGCTGCAACACAATTGTATTCAATCTGCAAAAAATAAATTACCAACCAGCTTATTTGCAGCAGTTTCCTGATGCAGCTGCTGCGTAGCAGTTTATTGATAAGTTGCAGTGTGTATGTATAGATGTATATATGTGTGTACATATGTATATAAACATTGGTGTATGTTTAAGTTACAGTTTGAAATTTAGATTTAATGTTCAACTGGGTTTCAGATTTAGGTGAATTAAATTTATTGTATATTAGTTCAATTTTTATTTATTTAACCATGGTAATCAAATTTGATACACCACCAACAAATTTTCATCATCCAACACGAATTTCGAGACATGACACGAATCTCGAAATGATATTTTAATCAAAAAAAACATTCAAATATTGTTAAAAATTCATATAGAGCTCCAATTTCAGTAAATTTATAGTCAAACTGACCTGTTCAATGAGACAAACCTAATGATATGAAAACTAGCTCAATCCAAGTCAAATCAAGCCCAGATCAAGTCATTAAACTACAGTTAGAAGATTTGTGAATACATTTGGAAAGTCAAACGACTGTCAAATATTACAAGTTTATATTCAAAACGAGCGACTCGACAAGACGAATCCAACGAGCCTAAGATCACTCAATTCTAACATTGTTAAGACACTCAAATGTTCATTAAACGCCCGTATGATCGAGGGAAGCTCTCCGAACCGTTAGATCAAAATTGTTTGTATTTTTATTAAACGCCGTATGATCGAGGGAAGCTCTCCGAACCTTTCGATCAAAATTGTTTGTATTTTTGAACTAATTGCACCCAGAACACTATAAATAGAGCTTCATCCCTCTCATGAGGGGGAAGGAAGTCTAGAGAGTCTGAGGTCTTGAGGAGAAGCTGCAGCTCAGCATCACCACCAATCGCATCGATCACCGCCGACCTCTATCGTCGACCACCGCCGACCTCCGTCATCAACCACTGTCGATCTCAGACGACCACTGCGGAGCTCAGACGACCCGACCACCGCCGACCGTCGTCGACCACCGCCGACCGTCATCGACCACCGCCGGTCGTCATCAACCTCCACCTATCATCATCAATCACCACCAACCAGACGTCGTCAGTCAACATTGTAATATGAAAAATATAGTTACCATTTCCCGTCTGTGGGACAAGGGATTTTTGTAATCATTAATCAATAATGAATTTCCGCAACTGGGCCAGAACTCGTGGTTTTTCCTTACGAGTTTTCAACGTAAAAATTTCTGCAGTCATCACTGTTTGTTTTCTCTTTCATATATATGTGTGCTGAACTTTCGTATAACGCTAAGACACATCTATATGTGTGCTGAACTTTCGTATAACGTTAAGACAATAGTCTGTTACTCTACCGCCGTAAATTTTCTAGTACGCATCAAGTATATGAATGGACACATTTTAACAAAATATTAACATAACATGCAGTTTAAATACACTAAAAATCACGAGTTTAGATATAAATTATTAAAAAAATACGAAATACAAATAGGTAACTTTATTATATATGTAATTTATTATTTATTGTCAACTCAGTCATTTCTTCACACATTTGCTTCAATAAAAATTATTTATTTCTTCAGTATTAAATAAGCCAATTTAGACCCGGCCTAAAACTCTATTGATTAATCAAGCATAAGCTAGAAATAAGCTTGCTCCACTTGTTAACTCTCCTTATGGCCAGTGGCCAAGCTTGAACAAGCTCATTGAAATATATCACTATTTATGTTCAGCTCATTTATATTGAATGAAAAAATTTTGCTCATAATTGACTCCTTTGCTTAGTGAGCCGGACACGAGCTATTTGCTAACAACGAGTAGTTTTGAAAACCCTAGTCATGAATCTGTAGGATGTTAAGAGTAGGGAAAAGATCTAAATCTTGTTATGTATGTTAAAATATTTATTTAAATAGAATTTAATTTACTTTTATTCAATTTTTTTAATCAATTAATTTAATTGATTATAAATGATTTTACCATAAATAAATTTTAGTTTATGTTCGAATCGTTTATATAACAAATTTAACAAAAAAAAATATGTTCATATTTAGCTCATTTTCTTGGCCAACCTAGGGAACCGAGCTATGGAGCGAGTGAATATGTGCTGTTGGCAATGAATAATGAGCGTCTTGAAGCCCAACTTCCGGTTAATGTTGTTTTATTATTATTATTATTTGCATTTTTTTTAACATAAAAATAACACTAAATGGTAAAAAGAAGAATCAAATACATGAAGAAAAACAATTCATCGGAATGCAACAAAAAAAATAATGCACAAAAAAGAGAAATTGAAATGACGACAAGTACTTACATAACATACAAACCAAAATCAAGAAATGAAATGGAAAAAGTGAAGAAACCAACAATCGATAGAATGATGTAAAGTAGAAGACCATGATTTTAAAATTCAAACTACAGTAAGACACAGAACTGAATACATCACGGATGTTGAGGCTCTTCTGGCTGCATGTGCGGTATCTCCGGCAACTCCGGCTTGGGCAACTCATGAGGTATCTCAGGTAATGGCTGCAGAGCGCCTGGTTTTGGGAGGTCATGAGGGATTTCTGGCAATGGCGATAGCTCTGGTTTGGGGAGGTCGTGAGGGATTTCTGGCAATTGAGGGATATCTGGCTTTGGCAAGTCATGTGGAAACTCTGGCAATGGAGGCAAAGCAGGTTTGGGTAACTCATGAGGGATTTCTGGAAGCGGAGGCAACTCTAGCTTTGGAAGTTCAGGCAAAGGAGGCCATTCAAGCTTTGGCAGTGATGGCTGCTCCTCCTTCGGAGCTTCTTCCAACAGAACACGAGCAGAGTTCCCTGAGAAAACGAGCGCCAGAAGAAGAGAACAGATTATGATTAGAGAATTGGAGGCCATTTTTAGAGAAGAGTGGATAGTGTGGATAGGATGGAAGGAGGTGGCTAATGCATGTGGTATTTATAATTGAAGTAAGGAAGTGCTGAAACTGAATCTGCAGATTTTTTATGATGCTAGCTCGTCTTTGTTCAATTAGTATTAAGAAAATATGTATATTGTAGTTTAGTTGGCGGCGTTTGCTTTAATAATTTATTTGCGTTTGGTTTGGCTGTTGGCGCAACTGAGCATAGAAAGAGAGGGGGGAGAAGATGAAGATAAAGAAGAAGATGAAGATGATGAGATGTCTGTTATGTAGCCTAATTTTGAGTTAGCTCACCTTCCTATCAATATTCATGCGGAGAAGAAAACTTTAAAATGGATAAACTAATGCGCCCATCTTGGAATTTTATGGCAGATGATGAGATGTATGTTATGTAGACTTCGGTAGATTTCTAATTATAAATGCAATTAGACTTTCTTCCTTTTGTTTTCGATTGAAGGAAGAAAGCTTAGGCATGAAGTAATTTGAAGCAGGAAAAGAAAAGGAAATGAAAATGAAAACAATAATGAAATTAGATTTAGATTAAATTT
Source organism: Phalaenopsis equestris (assembly GCF_001263595.1). Classification (NCBI taxonomy): domain Eukaryota; kingdom Viridiplantae; phylum Streptophyta; class Magnoliopsida; order Asparagales; family Orchidaceae; genus Phalaenopsis; species Phalaenopsis equestris. The sequence continues at coordinate 195,962 of NW_018164572.1, forward strand.
TTTCATACTTGTTTAACATATGACGTACAAATTGAGTAAATGTATATATTTGTTCAAATAATAATTTTTTTTCCCGTCTGTATTACTATATATGAGTGTGGAATTGTAATAAAAACAATTAAGTATAAATCTGGAATAGAAAGCATGAATTTATTGTTATTAAATGGGGTCAAATTTTGTTAATCAATTGTTTACTTAGAGCTCTCAATTTCACCTATCAAGTTTTACAGCGAGTTTGTTAGGGAGCTAGGGAGTGTCCCCCTATATTGGGTTCAGGAGCGTTAATTTTTTCTTTACACAAATCCCCTGCAGTGCAGTACTTATTCCAGTTTCTGAACTAGAGTATGACACTGCAGCATTTGGATGTCAGTACCCCTTTGGAGCGTCCTATAATTACTATTACGACCCCTCGGGGTGGCCTAGTAAATGCATTTGAAGTTCTTCACTTAAAGTTTTGGTTTTGATGATTAGAGATTTTTTTAAATTTCTTTTTGTGCGAAGGAGAGAAAATGAGCATCTTGAATTGTTCTAAAGTTTAAAGAAGCTTCAGTGTAGTATAATTTGTACAATTCTCCTCATTTTCCTTATAATGGATCGCTTGGAGTGGTGTGGCTCTCTCAGGTTTTTCTACATTAAACCTTGTGTTCTCTGTGTTTTATCATTTTGTGTGTTTTTATTCAAAATTTTGATTCGAATTTCCCGAATTAATTTCCATGGTTTAATCACGTCATCCCCCAACATTTGTGAAATAAATTGAATTGGCTTACTTTATTAACAAAGTTATTTGCTTATTTTTGTACTTCAATAGTGTAGACTAAAGTTGTTTGAATTAAACTTTAATAAATTTGGTTCAAGTTTGAGGAGTAAGTTTTAGGCCCCGTTTGGGGCAGCGGAGGACCTGCGGTGCAGTGGGGGGCCGCTGTTCGGTGATGTTTGGGGCGGCGGGGCAGCCGCAATACTCTGCGATATCACGTAAACACGAGACTCGGGTTCGACCCCACTACCCTTTTTTTTCCTTCGGCATTTTACTCATCCTCCCGCACTTTGTTTTGATTCCGCCCTGATCCTCTCCTACCTCTTTTGGTTCTTGCGCAAGAAAGGTGTCATCTTCCCCCTCCCTCCCCTCCTTCCTCTTCTCCGATGCATCTTACGCTTGCTGGTTCGCCATCTTCCTCCTCTGTTACTAGAATATATGTGAATGACTTGATTTTTTATTTTTGGTTTGGTTCGTCACTTTGCTCCTCTTTGAGAATGTGAATAGCTCTTTTATTGTAATATATGTGAATGTATTTTATGAATTAGATGTAATGTGTATGCTATATGTTTTGGATGGCTTGATTTTTTGTTTGGTTAGCCGTGGAGAAAAAAAAATTCATTCATGGATTGGGGATTATAGCAATCTGATGTTGGATTTTTTTTAGTGAGCCTCTATATCGGCTTTGTTCTGTTGGTCTCTACATGAGGTTCCAACAATAAAAATTGGAAAAACAAAATTATTGTAGACGCGGTTCGGGCATTGTTATTGTTCTTTGTTGTGGTTGGCTTGGATTGTCTTTGCCAAAGACTATAATTTATTATCTATGTAAAAAAACATTTTTAACACACATATTAGATTTTGAGCACTTATTGTTATGTTTTTTTTAATTTACAGTCATATGGACTTTATCCTTTATAATGTGAGTTTATAAATTTCTGCTTTTGAGGACAGTTTAGGACGAGACATACATCATGTTAAAAATAATATCATTATTATTTTACCTGTAATTTTATTAGTTTTTTTCTTTAGCACTTTCGGTACACATTGTTAAGTGAGTTGTATATCTGAACTTTGGTCTGTTTTGAAACAAATTTTTACTTCTGAAGTATCAAATATGTGACTGCCACAGTTCTGTTTTAAACAACTTAACTAAATAGGGATAGACTGGTCATTTTTCCTAAAATAGCGACCCACGGTTGTTTTCGAACAGCTACAACAAACAAACATTCAACTTCCCCGCAACAACTTTATGGGGAAGCGCAGTTGCAGCTAAAAAATAGAGAAACTACAGCTGCCCCAAACAGACTATTAGTTTGCACTTATTTCGCACTTACCTAAAAAATAGAGAAACTACAGCTGCCCCAAACAGATCATTAGTTTGCACTTATTTCAACATTCTTAAGATTTAGTGACTTTAATATTTACTTGAGTATAATTTATTTAATTTTAAACTAAGCTTAACTTAATTTAATTGTATGAACTTAATCATATGTGTTTGTGTATGGATGTAAAAAAGCGTGCACACATGTATATAAACATTGGTGTATGTTTAAGTTACAGTTTCAAATATAGATTTAATTTTTAAGCTGAAATGGCTATGTTGTTACTTTTAGTTCTATTAGTGGAACAAGGGAAATGGTAGTTTGTGATGGTTGCTCAATTTTTAATTGTTCATTTGTAATTACAAGACCTTTGTATTTTGTAAGCATCAATTCATGTTTGTTTATACTAGCTTTAACTTAATCTTTTGATGAGATTGTTAATAACAATCAATCTATTCTGTTGGATTTTCATGCACAACCTAGCACCACTTATCATTTTATTGTGAAATATCAACTCTAGGTTCATCTCTTACCTCATGGCTAATATAATATATCCTTCTGTGTCCTTGATTGCATTCCCAACCCAGCACCTTAGCTTTTTGTTTTCTTTGAAATGCTTAGTGTTTTGGATGTTTGTTTGGGTGTTGGATGAGGTATCTAAGATGGATTCTATCTTGTGCCTGCTTAGTTGTTGATGAGTTTGTGCTACGAGGTTCAATTATTATGATTCACTTGATTTTTTTCTAAGCGCCACCAAATCATTTGAATGCATTTTGAGCCCTCTCCGATCTCATCTTTGTTCTTGGGTCTCTTGATTTTGGATTTTTGGCACTCCATTGTAACTATTTCCATCTTATTGACCCGTACTTGCAATTGTTACATTTTGATCAATGAAATTTTGATACTTCTATTACTTAGTAATTATAAAACTTAAATGAGATTTATTCATAATCATGAATAAATTGTACACCAAATTATTAAATCACGTCTTTTCAATTCTGAAATTTATAAAAATATCAAAATAGCCCCAAAACTCTGTACTTTAATGTTGAAGTATATATATATATAGTTAAAACATTATATTTAATCCAAGCAATATATGAAAAGGTTTGTAATTAATGTACGTATAGGGGTTTAAGTGAGTCAAGCTGACTCGTGAGCCTGCTCGAGCTTGGCTCGATAAGTGGCTCGTGAACTTAGATCGATGAGCTAACATGCCAAGCGCAAGCCGACCTCAACTCGACTTGATAGCTCATGAGTCAGTTCATTTAAAAAAAAATAAATTAATATCAAATATGCATAAAACATATAAAATTTCAAAACTTTATCTTTACGATACTAAAAATATTTAAAAACTAATATTTTATATTGTATATCACGCGATTTTTTATTATTTATCTCCCAATTATTTAATATATTTCTTAGGTTTTTATAAAACAAATTTAGATTGATATTATTTTCTCTCTTTTATATTAAACAAACTGGCTCACGAGCAGGCTCGGAGTTGAAGATTTAAGCTCGAGCTTGAGCTTGAAGTCGACAAAATTAATTAAACTCAAGCTCAAGCCGAGAATAGCTCGAGCCCGACTCATCTCAAGTACACATCTTTTTGTACTCATGCGACATACAGTGGATAATAATTATCTACATGTGGAACGCTCGTTATTAATTCTCTTTAGAATTTTCATAAGAATATCTTTTATCTTTTTAAGAACGTATAATAATGTTATTATGAGAATATTATACTGACTCCAACGCCAAGTATTAAAAAGAAGAGTAAAATATATAAGAGAAATTAGAGGATAACATTAAGAAATTAATGCACGCAAGAAATCCAAAATATATATAAACACATAAATAGCACACGCAATCATCAATTACAAAAATTAAAAGTAAAATCAAAGAAAGAGAGGTACAATCTCATGATGAGAAATAAAAACAACGACTTCAAAGTTCGAACGGCAGTAACACAGAACACGTCAAGGAATTTGTATGAAGCTCATCTTTGTTTAATTTGTTTGTTTAATAAATTAAAGTAGTTTAAATTAAAGTAGTTTAGTTGGTGGCTTTCTTCTGATCAGTTTTTTGTGTCTGGTTTGACGCTTGGAGAAGACGCTTGGAGAAACGAAACTTATACCAGAGAGAGAGAGAGAGAGAGAGAAGGAGAAGTGTTTGTAACATAAGCTGATTTTGCGTAGCTCACCTTCTGATCAATATTCATATCAGAAAAAAAAAATGGCATTAGAAACAGATGCGCCCAGCTAGGAATTTGAGAGGAGATCGACGTTGCTAGCTGCCTGTTTAGCTTGATTTCTTTAGCTATCTTAAGCACCTCCCAAAATGTAATTTCATATACTTTAGATATATATATATATATATATATATATATATCGTTTATAATCTTTGTACTTGTTCCCAAATAAAGACTCATTTTGATAATCCTAGTCACGCAGTTTTAGGAGGTGAAGGGTAGGAGCGAGGTTTAGGAGGTGAAGGGTAGGAGCGAGGTTTAAATTATT
>NW_018164572.1:200599-208670 GCF_001263595.1 Phalaenopsis equestris
AAATATAATTTAACTATTTTTTTATTTTTAAAATTAAAAATTTTGTTTTATTATAAATTATTTAAAACTATTAATCATTAATTATATATATAATTTAATTATTTCAAGCCAAAACGAGCCGAAAATGAATGTTTGTATATCGAGCGCAAGAAAATTGTTTGTATTCGACTCATTTGCTTAGCGAATGAATCAAACAAGAGCTTCTTAATGAGTCGAACACAAAATGTTCTCTCACAACGGACCGATTTGATAGCTATGTGTGTGTCTATATATATATATAGTGAAGTGTCAAAATAGTCCCCCACTATTTGTATGGGGTTTTTTCATTCTTAGAATTTATAGACATGTCAAAATAGTCCCTAGACTCTGTAAATTATGGTTGAAATAATATCCATATATTATAACTCAATTTTAAAATAGTTGTGAATATTTTAATAATTTACTATATATATATATATATATATGTATATATATATGTGTGTGTGTGTGCTGGAAAATTTGTGGAGGTCGAGTAATGGAAATATTGGGGGAAAGAAAACAATCATATGGTATTAATATTGCACTAGAATTCAACACACGTTAAGAGGAAAGAAAAAAATCAGTGAAATACATAAGAGAAATACACAGATATCATTAAAGAAATTAATGCACAATAGAAATCCAAAATGCATATAAACATGTAAATAGCACGCACACTCATCAATTACAAAAATCCAAAATAAAAATTAAGAAAGAAAGACAGAATCTGATGATGAGAAACAAAGACAACAACATCAAAGTTCAAACGATGTTAACACATAGAACAAACATATCAAGGCTGGTGCGACTCTTCCGGCTGCTGGTGCGGTATCTCCGGGAACTCCGGCTTGGGCAATTCATGTGGTATTTCTGGGAACGGAGGCAACTCTGGTTTGGGGAGCTCATGAGGAATTTCTGGCAAGTGCGGGATTTCAGGCTTGGGCATGTCATGTGGAATCTCCGGCAATGGAGGCAGTTCCGGTTTGGGTAACTCATGAGGGATTTCTGGCATAGGAGGGAACTCTAGTTTCGGCAATGGAGGAAATTCTAGCTTTGGCAGTGATGGTTGCTCCTCCTTTGGTGCTTCATCCAGCAGAACACGAGCAGAGTTACCCGAGAAAACGAGTGCCAGAAGAACTGAGCAGATGATGATTTGTGATTTGGAGGCCATCTTTAGAGAAGTTGGAGAGTCTGGATATGATGGAAGGAGGTGGCAAATGCATGCGGTATTTATAGTAGAAGTAAGGGAGAGCTCAAACTTCGTTTGTCTACTTTGTATGAAGCTTGTCATTGGTTAATTAATAACTTATTAGCCTTAAATAATTTTAAGTCAGTAAAGTTGGTGGCTTTCTTTTGATCAGTTGGTTGTGTTTGGTTTGACCCGAAGAGTTGTTTTAGAGGGTACGCCTAAAAAGTCATTGATTTTATTTTTAATTTGTGCTCCAGATTATCTCAAAATTTCAGTAAAATATTAATCATATTTTTGATAAAAACATTTATCTTATGATAAAAATGACAACAATGTCATGAAAATAATTTTAATGTAATCAACATATTGTTGACGTCAAAATAAATGAATACAAATAAGATCAAGTTCTCTTGTACGATGAATCAATGTATCCACGAACAAGCAATGGTTATGTTTGTAAAAAATATTCATGTATGATTTTGACGAGTTTTTTGGGATTGCATTTGCATAATTAAGTTATATGAGTGCTGAAAAAGTTAATGTTCGTAGTGCAAATTCAGATGTAAAAATTTTCTTATTCCTAATAATATTACAGTTCATTTATACAAAAAAGTGTGTATGACGGACGATAACGAATGCTATGACACATAAAAAAATGTACTCACATCGATTAATAGCATAGAAATAAGACCAAACTGGGTCATATACAGTTTTTTTGGTGGATATGTAATGGGTCAAAAATTATGCAAGAGGGATTCACAAATATATCTGTGAATTTTTATTTATTTACATATATAATATTAAATTTTTATATTTATTTATATGGCAGCCAAATAACCAGACCATATATATATATATCTCACTAACATTAACTTATTGAGTTGTGGAGCTTGGAAGAGCACCCACGGCCGCAAGAAACCACGCCAAGCAGCGGAAAGGTTTCAATGTGTGTGTATACAATATGCAAGGGTTAACAAAATTTCATTGATCAAATGTAACAATTGCAAGTACCGGTCAATAAGATGGAAATCGTTACAAAGGATCCTTCACTGCCAAAGAAAGCAACCATCTGGCACAGTTGGAATTAAGAAAGTGATACTCAAATTGTTAGACACATTATGGGCGGCCGAAGGCCTTTTTTTTTAATATATATATATGAAATTACATTTTAGGAGGTACTTATAATAGCTAAAGAAATCAACCTAAACAGGTAGCTAGCCACGTCAATCTCCCCTCAAATTCCTAGTTGGGGGCATCTGTTTGTAATGCTAATTTTTTCTTTTCTGATATGAATATTGATCAGAAGGTGAGCTAACGCAAATTCTCTCTCCCTCGGCTAAGTTTCTTCTCCGAGCGTCAAACCAAACACAAAAAACTGATCAGAAGAAAGCCACCAACTAAACTACTTTAATTTATTAAACTTATTAAACAAGGTAAGCTTCATACAAATTCCGGGAAATTAAGTTTCAGCTCTCCCTTACTTCAATTATAAATACCACATGCAGTAGCCACCTACTTCCATCCTATCCAGACTTTCCACTCTTCTCTAAAAATGGCCTCCAAATCACAGATGATCATCTGCTCTCTTCTTCTGGCGCTCCTTTTCTTTGGTGACTCTGCTCGTGTTCTGCTGGAAGAATCACCAAAGGAAGAGCAGCCATCACTGCCAAAGCTAGAATTTCCTCCATTGCCGAAACTAGATTTCCCTCCTCTGCCAGAAATCCCTCATGAGTTACCCAAACCAGAGCTACCTCCATTGCCGGAGTTTCCGCATGACTTACCCAAGCCTGAAATCCCGCACTTGCCAGAGATCCCTCATGAGCTCCCCAAACCAGAGTTACCTCCTTTGCCGGACATACCACATGATTTGCCCAAGCCGGCATTGCCGGAGATTCCTCACCTGCAGCCGGAAGAGCCCCACCATCCTTGATGTGCTCTATGTGTTACTGTCGTTTGAACTTTAAAGTCGTCGTTTTTGTTTTTCATCATCAGAATGTATCTCTCTTTTTTTTTTTTTTTTTTTTTTTTTTTGATTTTTGTAAGTGATTACTGTGTGTGTTATTTACGTGTTTATATACATTTTGGATTTATTGTGTGCATTAATTTCTTAATGATATCTTCTTATTTCTCTTATATATTTTACTCTTCTTTTTAACATTTGGTGTTGGAATTGTATGATATTCTCATAATAACATAATTATTTGTTCTTAAAAGGAAAAAATATATGAAAATTGCAATAAGATAATTAATAACGAGCGTTCCACAGGCAGGTAATAATTATCCACTGTATGCGCCGTGATGAGTCTAGCTGAGCTCGAGCCCTCCATGGCTTGAACTTTAGTTTGATTAATTTTATGGAGTTTGTGCTCGAGCTCGAGCTTAAGTCTACGAGTTCGAGTCTGCTCGCGAGCCGGTTTGATTAATATAAATGAGAGCAAATAATATTAATTTAAACTAGTTTTATTATAAGATGAGAAATATAATTAACAATTATGAGATAAATAATAAAAAATCACCGAATAAATAATAAAAAATATTATTTTTTTAATATTTTTAATACCATAAAGATAAAATTTTGAAACTTTATATGTTTTAAACATATTTTATAATAGTTTTTTTTTTAACGAGTCAGCTCACGAGCTAATTGGTCGAGTTGGGGCTGGCTTGAGCTTGGCTTGTTAGCTCATCGATCTCAGTTCAGGAGCCAAGCTCGAGCTGGCTCACGAGTCGGCTTGACTCACATACACCTCTATAAGTACGTTAATTACATACCTTTTCATATGTTGGTTGGATTAAATAAAGCGACCCAAAAACAAAGATGAGATCAGAGAGGGCTCAAAATACATTCAAATGACATAGTAGCACTTAGTAAAAAATCAAGTGAATCATAATAATTGAATCTTGAAGCACGAACTCATCAATAACTAAGCAAGCACAAAATAGAATCCAACTTAGACACCTCATCTAACACCCAAAGTGACATCCAAAACACTAAGCATTTCAAAGAAAACAAACAAAAAGCTAGGGTGCTGGGTTGGAAATGCAATAAAGGACACAAAGGGATATACTATGTTAGCCATGAGCTAAGAGATGAACCTGGAGTTGAAATTTCACAATAAAATGATAAGTGATGCTTGGTTGTGCATGAAAGTCCAACTGAATAGATTGGTCGTTATTAACAATCTCATCAAAAGATTAAGTTAAAGCCGGTATAAACAATCATGAATTGATGCTTACAAGTGGAAGAAAAGAGAGAGAGAGATATAGTTGCCCCGGGCGGGAGGGGGGGGGTAGATTTGCATGGAGGTTGAAAAAGAGAGCCTAGGGATCTATTTTTACATCTAGGGGATCACAATGTATCGGGTGGGGGAGGGGGGAAGAATATTACATTTATGCCCCTGTTTCAAGGAGAGTTGTGAGGGGTAATGTGATCCTTTCCCTGCTTAACTTTGTCTCTTTGGAGTGTTCTTGTTGCTAGAATTGTTGGCATCAGGTGACCGACCCAAGATGGTTGGCGCTTTAACAGTCGGCCTTCGATGGTCAGCCTTTATGGTCGACCCTTTGGTGGTTGGCCTTATGTGGTCTCTTTTGATGGCTGGTCGGCCTAAGTAGCTGGCCTATTTTAGCTTCCTCTATTCAACAAAAGCAAAGGTTGAAGCACTTATTTGCTTCAATTTCTCAGATAGCGATAATCATTTCACAACTGCTAGAATTGTTAGGAACAGAGTGGACGGTTTATGGTCATATAGCTAGCAACATTCTAAGAGCTATAATTTTTCAAGCTATTCTAATTTCTATGCTATAGTCGCCAATTAAAAGTGTTGTGTGCACTTAATTATAGTTGGTTGAGGCAGTGGTGGGAGCCTCGGTGACCGTCGATTGAGGTCAAGATTGACGGTCGCGATTTTCTTTGAGGTTGGAGCTCCCACAGATCACCAGCAATACACGACATGTTGATTCACTACCATATCTGAGGACGAAGAACACAAATTTTTGGCGTGGCTCAGAGCCGTAGTCACGCCAGCATCGGGCCTGTCCATGCCTGAGAACATCCAGACATGGCTAATCCCAAACTGGATGTGACTAGCTTAGGAAACTTTCGAACGTGGGCACGCTCGGATCTGCGTGGATGCACCTGTCTAAGGGAAAGGCAAGTGTGAGTGAGCGGAAGTGCGTAGACACGTGCAGCCCAGTGTGCGGGCGTGTTCGCACATGGACGCAGGCTCTCATGCACGGGAGTGAGTGCGCGTGCTTGTGTGTATGCATGCACACAAAGGTCTCTGCTTGTGCACAAGTGCTCGCACACATTTCTTAATCGAGGAAACTTAAGGATTTTAAAGGCAGGTTTGATCTTGGCTATTAAATTAAGGATTTTAAAGGCAGGTTTGATCTTGGCTATTTTGTCTCCAGGGTAAGGCAGTTGAGTCCAAACATGGGTCCCACCCTATGACGATCACTTCTTTGACGAAAGCTCAAATGAGCCATGGATTGGTTGTTCCTAACTCAATTTGAGCCAGCTTCAGACTCAAGTTGGATGCGAGTTGGTCGTGAGTTCGAACGAAGGGTTGACCAAAAGTGAGGTCAACGATACTGACCACTAAAGCCACTAACTTATGTTGGGCTCTCACTCTTGAATTCCCTTAAGCACATATACTCATTTTATAAAAGATTATAAAGATAATCTAGTGTCAAAATAAGATTGTAAATCGTTTCCATAAATAAAGTAAAATTATTCAACTTATGTGGACTTGGTGAGATATGCTATCATGGTCCGCCAAATTGTGATATGTGCGGATGTGCAACTTAGCGGTAGTGGACTCTCGTTTAAGCATTGGCCTTTATTAATATGTAGAAAGGTTAGGAAAAAAATTAAGTATAGAAATCATTTCAATGCATTGAATAAATCTTGCAATATCCCTCTTGTGCATAGTAAGGGTGAGCGATCTTGCAAAGTGTATGGAGGTGCCCATGTCGCCACAATCTGAGGCCCGATTCTACTGTGTTGTCTCCCTTTTTTTGAGATGCTCAAGAGTAGCCTAGGCTTTGAAAAATTTAGCCCGGACATCCTTGCTTATATAGACAGGCCTCTGTTCCTTCCTCTGAATAGTGGTGAACATAAGTCACAAGAAATTTTGTCATCGGATCTCAAAATTCTTCTAGTTCTACTGATGACGCTCAACATCCCAACAAAAGTCCATCTTCAATTTGACAAATATCAATCAAAATCTATTATCATAAAGATATTATTTTAGGTAATATATATAAATCAAAATTAGTTAAATTTATCTCAAAATCCCAACCACCTGTCTCAAACCTTGATAGCGGACTTCTTCTATGATAGATATGGCCATGATAGTTATGGAGCATTATATCTATTCTTGATGATTTCCATGAACTTATGGATAAGCTTCCTATATGAATGAAATCTGAAAAACTATAAGTTATATATTATAATAGAGAGAAAACAACAATTACTATAATTCATATTACTTATGAATCTCTATCCGAAACAATGTGTAGGCCTCTTGAGATGTCCACTACACCAGGACAGACAGGAGCTAGGGTGCTTGTGTCGAAGGCTGAGGTGGTAGTGTGATGGGAGTTTTAGGGGTTTGGAAAGGCTATGTATTCGAAATGGAGCAATTGGTCGGGCGAGCATCAGCGTAGCGGTCGTAGTGCTGATTGTCAAATTCAAGCTCGTCTGTATGATGGGTTATGAAGTTGTCTACTTATTTCTCTAAAAGAAGTTGAAGAAGGCTAGTCACAGAGAAATGTTTTTATTGGATGCAATCTATCATATATTCATGATATAAAATTTTAGATATTCATTACTGTCCTATAAATTTAATGATAGAGACATTAAACACATTAGTTAACTAATTTTTTCATACATGTCTAAAAATAACAATTGAAGTTGACATCCTAGCTAGGTAAATACATAACTAACACCCAATTCTTTTATATCATATGAAAAGTATCGCTATTTTAATTTAAAAAAAAGAAATAAATCTTCTCATGGATAGCTAATTTAGCATATATGAAAAATTGATTTCCATGCATAACATTTTTTCATTGTGACACTCATATTTTCCCAAAAAATAAAGAAGAAAGATTTACAACTGATTTTTATTTTTAAGGTAATTGTTACTTTCTTTTTTTCATTGCTGGAGATTCCACATGACTTGCCCACGCCGGAACTTCTACATTTACCGGAAATCCAAAGAGCTACCGCCATTGCTGGATATATCTCATGTGTTGCCCAAGCAGGAGTTGTCGGAGATAACTCCCATGCAGTCGGAAAAGCCTCACAACCTATGATGTGTTTTGTGTCTTACTGCTCTTTGTGCTTTGAAGTTCTTTTCATCATTTGATTGCAAAAAAGTTTAACAATATGTAACAACCGTGTAAATGAATAGACAAAAAGAATAAGAATGAATAAAATTATAAGAAATCTAACAATAAATGCAACAAATGATCCAACGCAATAGTGTGAATAAAAGAAGTCTAACAAAGACTTTATGCACAATTAAAATAAAACCTAATCATCCTGATAGTCCTCCACCTCGATCTAAGGTAGCTTGTCCCTGCGATGCGTATCACTACAGTTGCTTAATGATGGCCTCAATTATCTCAACCCTGTAATCATTGGATTTCCATTATGCATTCATCCTTGATTCCATCTCATGTAGATCAACAACGAATTTGGTTAGTAAGTCCTCGATGAGTGCAACCACACTCCCGAAAACTTCATTATCAACTGATGACAATGTCAGATCGGAACCAGAGTGCTCGGCCTTATAAGAAAATCCACGTGCTCCCAGGCCTTAGTCCTTCCAAATCTCCCCTCCCCCCCCCCCCCCCCCC
>NW_018164572.1:208914-213669 GCF_001263595.1 Phalaenopsis equestris
CTCCCCCTCCCCCTCCCCCAACTAGCTTCCCTACGTATCATATCAGTCTGAGTAGTCATACTGACCGCTAGAGCTACTTACTTTCGTTGGGCTCTAACTCCGAAACTCTTTCAGACCCACATACACATTTTATTGAAGAATTTAAAGAAAAATTAGTATCGAAATAAGATTGTAAATAAATTGGATAAATAATAAATAATTATTCAATCTCTGTGGACATGGTGAGATCTGTCATCATCACACTAGTGGTCTGCCTGATTATGGATGTGAGTACATGTGCAAATTAGTGGTAGTAGGCACTTGTTTAAGAGTCAACCTAGGTTAACATATAAAAAGGTTAGGAAAAAAAATAACTATGAAAATCATTTTAATGCATTGAATGATCTTATCATCCTCCTCATGTATTGGGTACAGAGGGAGCAAGCCTCCAAAGTATATGGAGATACCCATGCCCCAACAGCCCTAGGCTCGATTCTATCATGTCTCCTTCCTTTTTCTGAGATATTCAGAAGTGGCCCAGGCTTTAGACAATTTATCCCATGCATCCTTGCTTATCTAGACAGGCCGCTTTTCCTTCTACCGAATAATAGTGAACATCGCTCACAAGCAATTCTATCCTTGAACTCAGAATTTCACAAGATCTACTTATGATGCTCAGCATCCCAACGAAAGCTCATCTTCAAAACAAAGATCAAACAATATTTATTATTATTAAAATATAACTTTAGACTATAATTATAATTCAAAACCAGCTACTTTTACGTCAAAAATTCTGAGTCACATGTCTTATATATTCATCGCGATCTTCTTCCATTATATATATGGAGCATCATATCTATTTTTGATGATTTCCATGATGCTGTAGATATTCCCTAGATGGATGAAACCTGAAAAAATATTAGTTATATATTATAATAGAGAGATAATTCCAATTTTTATAATTTAAATTACTAACAAGGATCTTCATCAGAATAATGTGTAGGCATCATGAGGTGCCGCCACACCAAGAAATACAGGAGCGGAGGGGCTTACCTTGAAGAAAGGTGCTGTGTATTTGGAAGTGGAGCAACAGGTTGGACAGGCATTGATGTGGCCGTCATAGTGTTGACTCTCAAATTCAAAAACATTTGTATTGTGGGTTGCGAAATTAGAGAAAAATTTGTAGGTACATAGCGCTGCGTACGTTAGAGAGGTTTTCCAAAAGGTATTGGGGGTTATATCTGCGTTATACCTCTTGTAACTCTCTGTAACCTACTTGTACCTTCTAGTAAAATTTTGCGCTTCTGTTTTCATATATTTATAGGTTACATATAAGTACAAGTAAGTTACAGAGAGATTACAGGGGGTATAAAGCTGTATAACCCCCCAACACTCTCTGAATAACCTCTTTGATATACGCAGCACTGCGTACTTCTTACATACGCAAATTTTTATCGCAAAACTGTCTGCTTATTTCCTTTAAGAAAAAGTTGGACAAAGCTAGCGTCACAGTATTATTTTTATTCAAAGCAATATACTGTAAATTGATCATGTTAAGTTTTGGGTATCTATCATAGTACTATAAATTTTAGGACAAAGATATTTAAAACATCAGTTAAATAATTTTTTCATACATAGATATAAAAATAATGATTGAAGTTGGACATCTTAAATGAATAAATAGATAAGTAACACCCAATCCTTTTATATCTCATGAAAAGTATCATAATTTGAACTTTTAAAAATAAAATAGAACTTCTCATGCAAAAGCTAGCGTGGTATATATATATATGAAATAATTGATTTTCATGCATACTACTTTTCATTGCGACACTCTCGATGTTGTTTCCAATAAATAAAGAAGAAATATAACCGTACAATGTATTTTTAATTTTGAGATAACTGTACCCTGTAATTATCATTATAAATCAAGAAGCTTTTGATAATAGTATAATCCAGCTACAAACTTAACTTAAACTACGTTTTTATAATCAAACTTAATTAAGAACTAAAGTTAATCATAGTATATAACTATATGCTACTCTCCCTATCATTACCATTGCCAAAAAAAAAAATTGAACTAAAATTAATTTCATTACCATGGTTAAATAAAAAAAATTTGAACTAATATAAAATAATTTTAATTCACCTAAATCTTAAACCCGCTTGAAAATTATATCTATATTTGAAACTATAGCTTAAACATGCACCAATGTTTAGTATTTACATCTATACACACACATATGATTAAGTTCATACAATCAAATTAACTTAGGCTTAATTTAAAATTAACTTAAGCTTAACTTATCAATAAGTTGCTGCACAGCAGTTGTTCTAGGAAACTGTTGCAGATTAGCTGGTAGCCCTTTGTGTTTTGTTGTTTAAATACAGTTGTGTCACAGTTGTTTTTGGACAAATAATCATTCTGCCTCTGCATAGTAAAATTATTTATAACAGAACTGTCAGATCAATATATTTGACACTTGAAAACTGAAAATTCACTTAATAACAGTACAAAAAAAGATATACACTTCACATAACAGTGAACATCGTGATTACTAAAATAAAAAAGAAAAACTATGAAAATAATATTTAATAATATGATAATATCATTTTTAAAATACAAACGTCATGTGCCACGAGCTACGCCATTCTTCAGGTATACTGTCTATTCTAGACCACTCTCGGCGGTGGAATCTGTCAGACTGTTTGTCCCCCGGAAGAAATCACATTTCTCTGTGATTTTCCGCCGGCACATGTAGAATTGTCTCTCATAAATATGTAGCTGATGTGATTTCCATGATAGAACGACAATTCTTGGGAGAAAACAATAGATTAATAAAATCAGACCATATAATAGCAATAAATTCACGCTTTCTATTTCCAAATTTATACTTAATTGTTTTTTATTAAAGTTCCACGCTCATATATAGTAAAACTGACGAAAAAAAAGAAATTATGAAATCATGTTTGAGATTCATATCCATACATTGTTTATTCACACAATAAATTTAAACAAATATATACTTTCACTCAATTTGTGCGTCATCTATAAGAAAAGCATGAAAAAATTAATCTAAATTCAATTTCAATATTATTTTCATTTCCATTTTTTACTTCAAATTGCTTCAAACCTAAGCTTTCTTCCTTCAAATTAAAATTAAAGGAAGAAAAGTCTAACTGCATTTTGATGGCGTATCTATAATTATAAATCTACCTAAGTCCTTAGCTGTATATCCTCGTCAATCTCCCATAAAATTCCAAGATGGGCGCTTTAGTTTATCCACTTTCAAGTTTTCTTCTTGGCATGAATATTGATAGGAAGGTGAGCTAACTCAAAATTAGGCTACATAACACACATCTCATCATCTTCATCGTCAATCTTCTCCCCCCCCTCTTTCTATGCTCAGTTGCGCCAACAGCCAAACCAAACGCAAATAAATTATTACAGCAAACGCCACCAACTAAACTGCCATATAAATATTTTCTTAATACTGATTGACCAAAGATGAGCTAGCTTCATACAAAATCTGCAGCTCTCCCTAACTACAGTTATAAATACCACATGCATTAGCCACCTCCTTCCATCATATTAACACTCTCCAATCTTTTCTCTAAAAATGGCCTCCAAATCTCTGATCATCATCTGCTCTCTTCTTCTGGCGCTCGCTTTCTCAGGGAACTCTGCTCGTGTTCTGCTGGAAGAAGCTCCGAAGGAGGAGCAGCCATCACTGCCAAAGCTAGAATGGCCTCCTCTGCCTGAAATAAAACACCAAAGCTAGAGTTGCCTCCGCTGCCAGAAATCCCCCACGAGTTACTCAAACCAGCGTTGCCTCCTTTGCCGGAGTTTCCACATGATTTGCCGAAGCCAGATATCCCTCAATTGCCAGAAATCCCTCATGACCTCCCCAAACCAGAGCTACCGCCATTGCCGGAAATCCCTCATGACCTCCCAAAGCCAGAGGCGTTGCCGCCGTTGCCGGAGATACCTAATGAGTTGCCCAAGCCGGAGTTGCCGGAGATACCGCACTTGCAGCCGGCAGAGCCTCAACATCCGTGATGTGTTCAGTTATGTGTGTTGCTGTCGTTTGAATTTTGAAGTCGTCTTCTACTTTACATCATTCTATCCATTGTTGGTTTCTTAATTTTTTTCCATTTCATTTATATAATATGGGTTGTATGTTGTGTAAGCACTTGTACTCATTTCAAATTCTCTTTTTTGTGTATTATTTTTTTGTTGCATTCCGATGAATTGTTTTTCTTCGTGTATTTGATTCTTCTTTTTATTATTAGGTATTATTTTTATGCTTAAAAAAATAAAAAAAGAAAGTATGTAAAAAAAAAAACACTTGAACTGGAAGAAGGGCTGTCAAGACGACTCATTATTCATTATCTACTGCTCATATTCGACTCGTTACATAGCTCGTGTTCCCAGGTTTGCCAAAAAAATGAACAAAATATGAACAATTTTTTCACACTCGATATATAGACGAATCAAACACAAGCTAAAATTTGTTAATGGCTAGAAATATTTATAATTAATTAAAATTATTGATTAAAAAAATAGGATAAAAGTATATTACATTCTATTTAAATAAATATTTTAACATATATAGCAAGATTTAGATTTTGCTCCTACTCTTAAATTCCTACAGTTTCATGACTAGGGTTTCCAAAACAGTTTGTTGTTAGTGAATAGCTTGTGTTAGGCTCGCTAAGCAAATGTGTAAAAAATAATCATTTTTTTTGCATTCGATATAAACGAGTTAAACATAA
>NW_018164572.1:213769-223590 GCF_001263595.1 Phalaenopsis equestris
GCATTCCGATGAATTGTTTTTCTTCGTGTATTTGAATCTTCTTTTTATTATTAGGTATAATTTTATGCTTAAAAAAATAAAAAAAAGAAAGTATGTAAAAAAAAAAAAACATTTGAACGGGAAGAAGGGCTGTCAAGACGGCTCATTATTCATTGTCTACTGCTCATATTCGACTCGTTACGTAGCTCGTGTTCCTTAGGTTTGCCAAAAAAAAATGAGCTAAATATGAACATTTTTTTAACACTCGATATATAGACGAATCAAACACAAGCTAAAATTTGTCAATGGCTAGAAATATTTATAATTAATTAAAGTTATTGATTAAAAAAATTGAATAAAAGTATATTACATTCTATTTAAATAAATATTTTAACATATATAACAAGATTTAGATTTTGCCCCTACTCTTAAATTCCTACAGTTTTATGACTAGGGTTTCCAAAACATTCTGTTGTTAGCGAATAGCTTGTGTTAGGCTCACTAAGCAAATGTGTAAAAAATAAACAATTTTTTTGCATTCGATATAAACGAGTTAAACATAAATAGTGGTATTTCAACGAGCTCGCTCAAGCTCGACCTCTAGCAAAAAGAAGAGTCGACAAGTCGAGCAAGCTTATTTCTAGCTTATACTTGATTAATCAATAGAGTTTGAGGCCGGGCTTGGTATTACAAGTTGAAATTGGCTTATTTAATATGAAAGAAACAAATAATTTTAACTGAAGCGAATGTGTGATGGAATAACTGAGTGAGCAATTAATAATAAATTACATATATAATAAAGTAAAATATTTTTATTTCATATGTTTAAAAAAATTATATCTTAACTCTGACTTTTAGAGTATTTTAACTGCATGTTATGTTAATATTTTTGTAAGATGAGTCGATTCATATACTAATCAGTCGGATCAAGTCTAAATCAAGCTTAACTCATTAGCTAATCGTTCTTAGTTTGCTAGCTATTTATCAAGTAGAATTTGAGCCGGTTCACGAGTTATTTTGGCTCACGCAGAACGATATTAAACAAAGGTTCAATGAGCCCAAAGCAGTTGGCACAGATTTTTTATTCAACGGCCAATTTCGAGTCGTGTAATGAGTACTGTCAGTGTGAGAGTTCTTCAACAAAAAATTAGGTGAATGTGAGAAGTGTCGGAGTGGAGAATTTCAGTGATTCCGACAAGTGAACCTCACCTCGGATCGAAGAAGAAGAGTTCGGAGCAAGATTTTGTTAATTTTCTTGAGATAGGAGAGAAAATTGATTATGTTCTCTATAAAATCACTATTTTCATGGTGGAACTTTTATTGTAGCGTGGCTCCGCAACTTTTGCCCATTCTTGGGTTTTCCCACTTTAAATTCTTTTGTGTTTTTCTTGTTTGTTATTTTATTTTATTTTATTGTGTTTTTGCTCATACGTTTGTTACAGTTTTCTCGAATCTATGCTATCATATACTATGATTTGGTTTATATTTCTAATTAATTCTACGTCTCTCTGAACTTGAAAGGGAATTCTTTTCGAATTTCCTAAAGACAAAAGTATCAGGGTTGTGTTCAATTTGAGTGGGAGCAATGACCGACAAAGCAAGGTTCAAAGTGGAGAAGTTTGATGGGACAAACTTCACATTCTGGAAGATGCAAGTGTAGGATTTGTTGTATCAGAAAAAGTTATAATTGCCCTACAAGAAATTATAAGGAAGCCCTGGTTTATGCTTGTGGAGGAATGGGAAGTGTTGGATTGAATGACACTAGTTATTATTTGGTTGTCACTTCTCCCGTCTGTTGCATTTAACATTGTAAATGAGAAAATAACGATGGATCTTATGGAAACACTGGTAAAGATGTATAAATTTTTTTTTGATTCTATTAAGGTTTTTCTAATGAAAAAGTTATTTAACATGAAGATGGTGAAAATCAGTTCAGTTACAGAACATTTGAATAATTTCAATACTATAACAAGGTTTATGCTTAATGATGTGATGTGGGAATTAAGTTTAATGATAAGGTCAGAGCACTGGTGTTACTGTATTTATTGCCAGAAATGTGGGATGGTTTGGTCACATCGGTGAACAACTCTTCAGAGAATTTAAAGTTGAACTTCGAAGACATTGTGGTTTTGATGATGAATGAAGAAGTTTGCAAAAAAAGAAATATGGTGAATCATCAGGTTCTGTGTTGAATTCTAATAACAGGGAAGGAATATGGATAATGATACAGGGAGAAGTAGATCCAAGTCCAAGAAAGCAAAGCCAAAGTCAAGCAGAAGAGAACGCTTGAACTGCAATAAGAAAAGGCATTTTAAAAAGGACTGCAAAGCTCCAAGAAAGGCTGGAGATGCAGGACCGGAAAGAAATCTCTCTACAAAAATATCCACCAGTGAAATTGAAAATGACTCCCTAATATTATTCCTAGTCAGTACTGAATCTTGGATAGTAAATTTAGGTGTCATTTTTCATGCTTTCCCCAATAAAGATGTGTTTAGAAACGACACTTAGAGTGATCTAGGGAAAATATAACAAAACCTACAATATCTTAAGTAAGGGTGATTGTGATAATAGGTTGCCAAATGGAACAGTCTAAAAACTTACTGAAGTTGGACATGTTCCAAATCTGAAAATAAATCTCATTTCTGTGAGTTAGCTAGCAAAGTCAGGACTTGTGATTACTTTCAAAGGTGATTTGTGAAAAGTAATCAGGGGGAACTTATGATGGCTTGGGGACAACATTTAAAGCAATTTTTTTTACTAATTAACAAAATGGCTAATTTCACTGTTGTGGTTGGAATCAAGGTTGAAGAAGGTCTATAACACCATAGACTAGGTCATATAAGTGAGAAATGTATGAAGTCCCTACTTTCCAAAAATAAGCTTTAGGGTTTGAAATAAGTTGATCTAAATTTTTGTGAAGACTGTATATATGTCAAGTAGAAAAAAGCCTTTTTCTCTAAGAGTGGCTTAATGGTGAAAATAAAATAATTAGAGTTAGCACATATTGATGTACGGGGTCTTACTCCAGTTCAGTCCATTGAAGGTTCTCGCTATTTTTTCGCATTTCTTGATGACCACACGAGAAAGATATGGGTTTATTTCTTAAAACAAAAATTTGATGTATTTGAATTCTTCAAGAAGTGAAAGGCTATTGTAGAAAATGAGACAAGTTTCAAGTTGAAGTGTCTCAGATAAAACAATAGTAATGAGTATCATTATTAAAAGTTTAAGAATTTTTGTATTACAGAGAGGTTCAAGTATGAGTTCATTGTCTCGAAGATACCACAACAGAATGGTGTGGCTGAGCGCATGAACAAAAAATTCGTGGAGTGTGCTAAGAGCATGATGTTGTATGTAGGCTTAACAAAACAATTTTGGGCTGAACCAGTAAACACTGCAATTTTTTTTTATTAAATGTGGTACATCAGTAACTTTGGATGAAGGCTTACCTGAAGAAGCCTGAAGCTTAGAGTGAAAAAACATAAATCTTTCTCATTTAAGAGTAATTGAGTGTTCTGCATATGTGCATATTGATGCAGAGTTCAGAAACAAACTTAACTCGAGATCTGTCAAGTGCATCTTCATTGGCTATAACTCAGATGAGTTTGGGTACAATATATGGGATTATCAGAATTAGAAATTCATCAGAAGCGGGGATTTTACTTTTAATGAAATAGAGATTTATAAGGACAAGGTCAAATCTCATGATATCCCATCAACTACTTCTGGAAAATTTAAGCATGTTGAGATAACACGATACTAGTAGTCAGAAAAGTAGAAAAAGAAGTGGTGCTCAATCAGAAGGAACACCAACCACCTACTACAATACAGTTAAGTGATAAGACCTGTACGCAGATATTCTCCTTCATTGCACTATTTGTTATTAACTCTTAATGATAAACCATAGTGCTTTGAGTCGACTGCTCAAGTTGAAGATTCAAGGGAGTGTGAGCTTATTATGAATAAAGAAATGCAATCTTTGGGATTTGACAGTCATATCAGATGGAAAAAGAGCACTACAGAACAAGTGGTTCTGCATGTTGAAAGATGAGTTAGATAGTAACAAGCACTACAAGGCAAGCCACAAATGAAGATATTTCATATGCTTCAGCAGTGGAAGTTTAATGTGCGTGATGATTTGTATCAGTTCAGATATTGCATATGCAGTGGAAGTGTTCATCAGGTACATGGGCAATCTAAGCAGACATCATTGGGAGGCAATGAAATGTATTCTCAGGTATTTGAGAGGAACGATCAACATGACACTTTTTTATGGAAGTGGTGAAATAAGTTTACAAGGATTTATTTATTCAGATCTGATAGAAGATATAGATAGTACAAGAAGTACAACAGGTTGCTCCCAAAAAAGAAAGAAGAAATATTTACATGCATATCCCTACAAAACCATACAATCTGTTTTTAATTTTGAGGTAACTGTACCTTGCAATCACATTATAAATCAAGAAGATCTTGATAATAAAATAATCCCGCTACAAACTTTACTTAAACTAAGTTCTTATAATCAAAATTGATTAAACATTAAAGCATATATCTATATGCTATTCTCCATATCATTATCATTGTTAAACGAAAAAAAAATGAACTAAAATTGGTTTCATTACCATGGTTAAATAAAAAAAGTTGAACAAATATAAAATAATTTTAATTCACCTAAATCTTAAACCCACTTGAACATTAAATCTAAATTTGAAACCGATACTTAAACAAACGCCAATGTTTATAAACATATGTACGCACATATATACATCTATACACACACACACTGTAACTTATCAATAAGTTGTTGCGCAACAGCTGTACCAGAAAGCTGTTGCGCAGTAACTGCACTAGGAAGATGTTGCATAGAAGCTGTTGCAGATAAGTTGACTAACTGTTTGTTTTGGACAAATGACCATTCTGCCTCTATTAGTATTTTTTTTTGTAACACAACTGTCATAACAATATATTTACACTTAAGAAGTAAATAACCACTTCATAACCGTACAAAAAAAAGATATACATCTCACTTAAAAATAAGCATCATGATTACTAGAATAAAGAAAAAAAAAACTATGAAAGTAAGATTTAATAATATGATAATATTATTTTTAAAATACTGACGACGTATGTCACGAGCTACACCATTCTTCAGGGGTACTATCTATTCTCAATCACTCTCGGTGGTAGAATCAGTCAGACTGTCTGTCTATTAGAAAAAGTCACATTTCTTCGTGATTATTTACGAGCACCTATAGAACTATCTCTCTTCGCAATGTGGCCGATGTGACGTCCACAATGGCACAACAGTAGTCATCAGGAGTAAACAACTGCTTAACAAAATCAGACCCCATATAATAACAATAAATTCATACTTTCTATTTCCAAATTTATACTTAATTATTTTTAATTACAATTCCACACTCATATATAGCAAAACAGACGACAAAAAAATTATGAAATCATTTTTGAGATTCATATCCCTACATTGTTTATTCACACAATAAATTTTTTTTAAAAAATACTTTCACTCAATTTGTACGTCATCTATAAAAAAGTATGAAAAAAAATAATCTAAATTCAATTTCATTATTATTTTCCTTTTCATTGCCTACTTCAAACCAAAGCTTTCTTCCTTCAATCGAAAACGGAAGGAAGAAAAGTCTAATTGCATTTTGATGGCGTGCCTATAATTATAAATCTACCTAAGTCCTTAGCTGTCTCCCATATCCACTTTCAAGTTTTCTTCTTGGCATGAATATTGATAGGAAGGTGAGCTAACCCAAAATTAGGCTTCATAGCAGACATCTCATCATCTTCATCTTCATCTTCTCCCCCCACGCTTTCTATGCTCAGTTGCTCCAACAGCCAAACCAAACGCAAATAAATTATTACAGCAAACGCCACCAACTAAACTACCATATAAATATTTTCTTAATACTAATTGACGAAGGATTAGCTAGCTTCACACAAAATCAGCAAATTTAGTTTCAGCTCTCCCTTACTTCAATTATAAATACCACGTGCATTAGCCACCTCCTTCCATCATATCCAGACTCACCAATCTTTTCTAAAAATGGCCTCCAAATCTCTGATCATCATCTGCTCTTTTCTTCTGGCGCTCGTATTCTCAGGAAACTCTGCTCGTTTTCTGTTGGAAGAAGCTCCAAAGGAGGAGCAGCCATCAGTGCCGAAGCTAGAATGGCCTCCTTTGCCTGAACTCCCAAAGCTAGAGTTGCCTCCGCTGCCAGAAATCCCTCATGAGTTACCCAAACCTGCTTTGCCTCCATTGCCAGAGTTTCCACATGACTTGGCAAAGCCAGATATCCCTCAATTGCCGGAAATCCCTCATGACCTCCCCAAACCAGAGCTACCCCCCTTGCCAGAGATCCCTCATGCCGAAAACCCCTCATGCCCCCCCAAAGCCAGAGGCGTTGCCTCCGTTGCCGGAGATACCTCATGAGTTGCCGAAGCCGGAGTTGCCGTAGAAACCGCACTTGCAGCCGGAAAAGCCTCAACATCCGTGATGTGTTCAATTCTGCGTGTTACTGTCGTTTGAATTTTGAAGTTGTCGTCTTCTACTTCACATCATTCTATCAATTGTTGGTTTCTTAATTGTTACCATTTCATTTATATATTTTGGGTTGTATGTTATGTACGTACTTAATAGGTATTTCAAATTCTCTCTTTGTGCATCATTTTTTTGGGTGCATTCTGAGGAATTATTTCTCTTCATGTATTTTACTTTTATTTTTACCATTTAGTGCTATTTTTATTGTTTAAAAAATAAAAAAAGAAGGCATGAAAATAAAAATTAAAAAAATAACGTTAGCGTAGGACTGTCAAAACAGTTTGTTATTCACGAACAGCTCACGTTTGCGAAAAAAATGAGCAAAATATGAACATTTTTTTTTTTTTGCGTTCAACATATATATTAACGAACCACACAAACAAATATTTATTTGTTAGTGTTCGACTCATTTTGACTCAAAATAATTAAATAACTTAAAATTAACACAAGGCTACAAAAATGTATAATTAATTAAAATTATTAATTAAACAAATAGAATAAAATATATTATGTTTTATTTAAATAAATATTTAAATTTAAATAATACAATTTAGGACTTACCCCTACTCTTAACATCTTACGGTTGCGTGATTAGGGTTGTCAAAATGATGAGTTGTTCACGAGCAGCTTGTTTCAAGCTCGCTAAGCAAACGAGCCGAACATAAACAATTTTTTTTTTCTTGATATTTAAATGAACTAAACAAAAACAATAGTATTTTTTAATTAGTCGAGCTTGGCCGGCTCGCTCAAGCTCCGCTCATTTACGCCCCAAGCCATAAGGACAGTGAACAAGGCAGGCAAGCTTATTTCTAGCTTATGCATGATTTATTATTAGACTTCGAGGCCGAGCGCAATATCACAAGTAGAAATTGGCTTATTTATAATAAATAAAAAATAATGTTAATTGAAGCAAACGTGTGATGAAATACGGACAGTGGGCATTTAATAATAAATTACATGTATGATAAAGTAGAATAGGTTTGTTTCATATTCTTAATAATTTATATCTAAACTCTTGATTTTTAGTGTATTTAAACTGCATGTTATGTTAATATTTTCTTAAAATGAGTCGAAGCAAGCCTAAATCAAGCTTAACTCGTTAACGAATCGATCAGTTTGCTCCTATTTATGAAGTAGAATTTGAGCCAGCTCACAAGTTATTTTGGCTCAGGCAGACCAATATGAAGCGCAAGTTTTATGAGTTATAAATTGCAAGTTCTTAAATGTCTGGAGGAGTAATTTTATTAAGCAATTCTAATTCAGCTTTTAATTTAAGGTCACTTCATTTTTACAATTAATTGAAGTCAATTGAGATTTTATTTTTTTTTAATGTTTTGTATGAAATATTATCATTTATTCAAATGTTTATAAAATTTTAAAGGTATTGTAATTTTAAATTACAACTAATTAAATGCATAAACTATTAAATATTATATAGTTTGTAGATTTTTTTTTATTGCTACCTACCAAATTTATTTAAAAAAGAATAGAAATGAATTGATATAAAGTTGGTTAATAAATAAATAAATAAATAAGGCGGTCTCAACGATCAAGATGTGTGAGCATTACTCATAATATAAATATTCTGTCGTGATGGGTTTTGGTTGGCCATGCTAGGCAAGTTGGCTGGCATGATCATACACCTATTGATTTGTCATTTTTGTTTTAGAGAAAGCCCTAGGTTAGGATTTTACATTCGTGGCCAAATCTCTAAGGAAGCCAAGTGTGTTTCCTTGCAAGCCTTAGCCCCATCCTGTGCGGGTCGGAATCCCAACTTCCTACGGCTGAAGTGGTATCTTATATTCTGTGAAGTGATTGGAACATTGCATTTTCAAAACGGAAAAAGTTTTATAACTAGTATTTTTTGCAAGAGGTGGAGAATCGTTCCTCCGAGCAATCAAAAGGGAATATTCCCCCGTACTTGCTCGCTACAATCAGAGGCAGCTATGATGCATTTCTACGCGTAAAAACCCTAGGTATCTATGCAAGGTCAATAGGACGAGTTCGACGTGTCGTCAAAGAGTTTTGAGTTGTGTTTCTTGCTTGCTATTTGTGGCATTTTGCATATTGCATGCTTGCTCGCTCAACACTTCGATTTGATTGGTCGCCCCGACATGATCGACTAGTCGCATTGGGTTTGATCTGTCTTCTTGGGTCGATCACCTATCACTATGGGCTCGATCGACCAACCCGTGTCAATAACCTGCTTTGGGTTGATCAGACCGATCGTTCGCTATTTTGGGTTCAATCGACTGCCCTGTATCGATCACCCACTTTGAGATCGATTGGTCGTCACAACCCGATCACCTGATCCTTTGGGTTTGATTAGCAGCTCCGGACTGATCACCCGTGCTTTCAGGTTCGATCAACCACCCCATGTCGATCACCCACTTTGGGTTCGATAGGTCATACCGTTCCGATCACCCGATCCTTTGGGTTCAATCAATCGCCATGTGTTGATCACTCGCTTTGGGTGTGATCAGTCATCCCGGTCCGATTACCCTTTCTTTTGGGTATGATTGGTCGTCCTATGTCGATCATCCTGTTTAAGCTCGATCGGTCATCCCGGGTTAATTACCCCTTCTTTTTGGTTTGATTGGTCGTCTCAGGTCAATCACCCGCTCTTCGAGCTTAATTGCCTGCCTCGACCCGATCGTCCTATTTATTGGGTTTGAATGGCTGCCCCAGGCCGATTACCCATTCTTTTAGGTCCAACCGATAGTCTCAGATCGATCGACCCATCCTCTTTAATTCGATCGGTCGTCACGACTCGATCGATTAATCACTTGCATGCTTGTTTACTTTTGCATCATATTGTATGCTTATTTTCATATGTATGACAATCTTATTTTAACTTAATGTCTGCGATGTCTAATTATATGTTAAGTATTTTTGTCTTGTATGTCTTGCATGTGACATGTTTGGATGTCTCTTTTAGTATCTATGCTTGGGGTGCCTCCTTGAGGGTGGAGCACCCTCATTTGTGATGCCTCTTTAAGTGCCCACACTTGTAAGTATCTGCCCCACATTATATGCACGGGGATGGACACTTTCACACTTTGGGAGAAGTTGGCTCACTTATAGGTCATCCATCTCACTTTCAACGATGCCGCTTGGAGTGTCGTGGGTATTTCACATTATGTTAAGCACGAGTCAAGCTTCCTAGCCACCGAGCTCATGCGAGGCGCAATCTGATTATGTGGTTGTCATATAAATAAATATAAAAAAAATTAATGTTAGATATGTAAATAAATAAGAATTCACTAATATATAT
>NW_018164572.1:223690-247263 GCF_001263595.1 Phalaenopsis equestris
GTAACTCTACTGATGTTTTGGCAGAAGAAGCACCAAAGGGGGTCGTTGGTGTGGTGTGATTGGAGGCGTGGCCGGATGCTAATCAGCGCAAGTCCTATCGTGTGATCGACAACATATATACAATTACACATCCGCACACATAAGAAAATATTATGTATGGATAATCAAATGTGGACTATAGTGTGGAACAACTGCACATGCAGGTCAAGTAGCACTGTGATGCGAAAAATAATGTATAATATTGTTATTTAATATTTTGAAGGTGACAATTAAAATAAAAAAAAAATCTTATGACTTGTAATATTTCAAATGATTCAATTGCTTTTTCGAATTAATAATGTTATTTGAAAACCGATGATATTTATTAAATTGATCGTTATATATTGTTATACATTAACATCAATTTCCAACTCTTTATATGCTCTCAGAACTCCCTCTAATTTAACGATATTAATTTTGCACTAAAAATAAGTGAATGACATCATCTTATTCTGAAACATATATCTATTTATAAACAATCAAATGGGCTATTATGCAATTTCCATTTAAAATAAGTAATTTACAAATAGTATTAATATAAAAAAAAAATTGAGACCAAACTCACTTGAGATTTCAGGATCACCAGTCCCAAATAAAACAAAGAGAAATTTGCATATATACCATAGAAGTTTCATGGATGTCAAACACCTAAAATTTTACATTTGCATTCGTGTTAGACAGATAAATACATAAGAATCATGCAGTCTGCAACTCTGCATGTAAATACCCAATAAATCAATTGAAATTCTTAAGCATTCATCTACCAAACATAAAATATCAAGTACTGGATATTGTACGTTGATGGGAAACCTTGTTAAGTTATTTGGCTTCAATCCGAAACCAACCATTTAGAGTCTGTTTGGGGCAGCTCTGATCAGGTGCTCTTATGATAAGCTACTGTTAGAAAGCTGCTAATGGTGAAGCAATACATCCATTTAGATGTTCTGCTGTGTTGCAGATATTTTATAGAAAAAAAAATTGTTATGCCCTTATGTATATATGTTAGTTGTAAGTCTGTAGTTTCATGAATAATTTAAATAAAATAGAAATAAATTTTGACAATTAAGAGAAATCATTATTCTATTATTCTATTAAATCAAGCGTAATACATCACTTAATACATAATAACGTGATAATAAAATTTACAACAACAAATAATGTTATTGTAACATTGCCTTTTATATCCACATAATCAAGTCTTTTGGAGATTTTTATTTTCAAAGCTTCTCTCCAAACATGATAGCTATTTGGGTGTTCTTCTTTTGATGTCCACATGTCCAATGTAAAGGAAGTATTTTTAAACAAGTTAAATTAAGTAAATTTTGATCAAAATTGCTAGTCTAAACGTGTGGGCAAAATCCCAACTCCTCCAAAAACATCTTCAAAATAACAAATAATATTTTCTCAAGTGTTCAGATTCAATCAATTGATAAGTAATCCTAATTTGACGTTGAATACACAGTTATATTCATAGTTGTACTCATGAATACAACCATACAACATGATTGTATTAGTCTAGATGTCGTTCACATCTAATATTCTCTCCTCACTCCTGGATTGCAAGAAAAGAGTCTAAAAGGTGGACATGTTCAACATGCTTGCGTACCACGTATGCACTCTCTCTCTCTCTCTCTCTCTCTCTAACTAGATCATATCCCCAATCTCTCTCCCTCTCTATTATTCTCTCACGCACCATCTCTCTCTCTCCCCCGCTCGTTTTCTCCTGCTTCAAGCCATCTCCACCTTCTCAACATCTATAGTTTCTTCCAACCTTCCATTTGCACGCTACACTCCCAAATACCAGTGAGAAAAAACTTAGATTCATTCGTTCGAGAATCTTGCACGGGTTAAAACATACTCGAGCTCAAATCAAAGCTACTTGAAATACTTGTAAAAGTGATTTAAAATCAACTCAATTTGATAAATTAAATACCCACGTGTGCTATTTAGTTTGTCTCAACTTTTCTAAACTTAAATGTCTAACAATGTTACAATGTTACGCGGGCTAATTGCATGTTTAGCCTAAAATTAAATATGCTTCAATAAATGTGCATGTATTTTAAAACTTCACAAAAATCTTCTTTCCAAAAGCCAAATAAAAAACTATTAAATCACACACTCTCAAACCGGTCACCTTGCTTACAAGGCAATGTTGTAAGTCGCACATTTACCTAGTCTAATTCTCCTCCCTCTAAGGACCAGAGTTCACAAAATTGAGCTTCTACTTTGATCTTCCTCTCTAGATGAATTGGAGTTGAAAAGACTGAGCCCCCACTAAGCCAGTCTGATCCTTCTCCTAACACAGACAGAAATTGACATGCTCTCTAGATGAATTGGAGTTGAAAAGACTGAGCCCTCACTAAGCCAGTTTGATCCTTCTCCTAACACAAAACCAAATACACTTTTCAATGCTTAAGTGACAGCTTAATTAAATATCAAAATAAGCATTTCAATCATTCACCAATAATGGGCATACTATTGCACATCTCAATCAGAGGGATTTATCTAAAATTAAAGGAATTTCAAATCATAAAAATTTTTAAATATTTAAATAAAATTAACAATCACTAAAATCTAAAGAACAAAAAATCCAATGTCTGTCACCATCATTTGTTGGGGGGATAAATTTAATCTTAGCCTAAGCTTAAAAGTCATTGTCATATTAAACATACTAATAAATTCAAACACAAAATAAATATGTCATTAAAGATGTGGCATGAGTCCTCTGTTTGTGTTATTTGGCTAAAACTTCACAAAAAAATTGGTTACGACTAATGCTCTCTTAGCGGATAATTTGGTCAATAAGCTCGATCAAGTTGTTTAGCTAGTAGTCTCCATTGTACAATGATCACGATTATAACTTGTATATTCGTCAATAATATTTTGCCCCTTTTTATGACATGATATATTTGATAAGACACAAAACCCTTTTTAAGTTGAGATTAACTTAGATTAGTCCCTACAGAGAAATAGCCACCCCGTGTTTAGAAAATTCCCTTGGACAAATAACCAAATGATTCTTCAGTCAGGTTAGGTAACGATTTTATCTGACTAAATAAATCAAGGTCCTTGACAACACCAAACGACAAAACCATAAAATTTTGATAAGGTGCTAGGTCATTTCCTCTGTCATATACTCTTAAGCTCGCCGTGATAATTTCATAATTTAAAAATATCAAAATTGCTAATATTATAGGCTAAGTGGATTTTTAACATCTGATGACTAGCCTTGATGGAGAGTGCTTTCCCATTATAGAGACTGATAATTAACCATAGGGGTGGCCTTTAGTCTATAAAAAACCTCGAATCCTAGATTTAAATTCTCACAAAATGATGGTGCAATCTCCGAGAAGAGTCTTATCTATTATCTCATATCTTTGAAAATTTAACCCAGAGCCTCACTATAAACTGCCTCGTTCTAATTCACTCTTCTCTATTCAGGGAGGTTGGGGCGTTTCGAATTTTCGAAGCCCAAACAAACCTGAAAATCTATACATTCCCTTTGCATTTTCATGGTAATGCAGCAAATCAAACGACCCACCAATAGTTTTGTTCTCATGCCCAAGCCTCAACGGTATAAATAAATATATAAATTCAGAAATGCATTTGTAGTGGAAAACAATATGCAGAATTTTGAGATGAAATCCATTAAAATATAAAATGCAACATCAATTTTATGTACGATATGCATTTAATATTCAAATTATATTTGCATTAACCAAATTATTAAAAAAATCAGAATTTTTTACATATTGTTTATCATAAATATATTTCTCTTCAAGTTAAATCATCCTCATTCAGAGTTTCGTGCTCATCGGCATCTTCTATTTTTAACCCATCCAGATCACCTGTTGGCAATTTTCTTGCAAGTCTAATAATCTGACATCCAAAACAAAATCCATTAGCTCTCATAAAAAATCAAAAAAATTCACGGAATCAATTTGAATGAATATTAAATTATTGGAAGATTTACATGCATACCCCTCAATTCCTATGTATTTACATATTAACACAAACTTCAATTTTTATATGTCTATCTTCCTTATGCATACAAGATATATTTTCTTTTTAAAATTTAAATTAGTGGTATTTTTATGTGAAATGTAAAAAGTAAAGCTTAGATGTTATATATATATTCTTATTTAAAAAGAAATTGTCGAAGGCTATGATACGAGCCCCAGTTACTCCTCATTCGCCTATAATTCAAGTACCACACCCTACACTCGGGGGAATCGAACTCCAGGCTAACTAATCTGAGTATATATATATATAGAAATTGCTTGCTATGCATGTAAATGGCCCTTAATCATTAATTCGTCATTTTTGTGAAGGCTATAAATTGGGAGTATTGAAGAATAACAACACGAACAGAGATATTTGATCCACCTATCAATCATAAAAAAAAAAAAAAAATTTGAACTGCTAATCAAAATATAAAGAACATCAATAAAATTAGTGAGCAGAATTACCACATGATCGAGATGAGAAATGGGGCTTGATTGGGCTACACGTTTGATCTCTTCGATATCGCCTTCTCTATAAGCAGAAAGTAGCTTGCTTGCACAGCGGTTCTGATCACTACTTAGGAAAGCTGCAATCCTGTTCAAATCAATTAAATAAGCTAAACCTCCATTTGTGCTTCAAATTTTTAAATTCTGTTTTGAAAATTAATTTATTAATTAGATTCACTTGTTTGGTTCGATTGAGATTGAAATTAATTTTGTTTTTAAACTCTAAAAGGCATAAAATAAAATAAAAAAATCTTCTTTTTAAATTTTTATATCAACATACAGAACAAGCTAAATTAAAAACTTGAGCGGAGACAATCCACAATAACATCTATAAGCTCTGACAAGTTTGGCCATCGATAAAAATGTATAAAGCGACAAATTTTAAATTGAATAATAAGAAAATACGATCTATCTCAAAAAATGCTTTAAATTAATTGTTTGCTACTCACTGTGTGCAATCATCATAGCATTTCCGAGCTTGCTTGAAATCGTGCAAATAAAGATAGACAATAATTGCACTGAGATATGCCTACAAGAATAACAGTCATACATATCATTTTAAAAGATTACGGATGTTAAGGAAAGAAAGAGAGAGTCTATGACAATAAAATTTCAACAAAGAAAAAATGCAGAGAATCAATAAAATCATAATTCTACATAGGCTGGAGCTTTAAGCAGATTCAGCCTATATAATGTTTTAAGAACAGAGTTAGAAATGAAAATATGGAAACTTTAAAAAGAAGAATTAGATCGGACCACCACACTCCTGGCAAAGGAAAATTCTTAAGACCAGAACGAATTGTTCCAGCAAATACAAATACTTTATCAGAATTTAACTGTTTATTTACGCGTATGATATTAAATCAGTGATTATGAATGAAGAACGCAATAAATTCATCTGATGAAATGAAAAAGCTTCATAGTGTCTAAATATTAAAGCTTCTTAAATTGGAATTTTATCTAATAAAAGAAATGTCATGCCAGACCACAAATTACTGCAAGCGTGTTGTGCATATATATTATATTACACGAACAGAGCTATGTCCTCCCCAATATTGCATATACCGGAGTTTACCCAAACCACAACACAGGACAAATTTATTAATGGCTCAAACATGATTAAAATAATGCCTCAAAAAGAAAGAAAGACGACGTAAAGCAAAAGCATAAAACAAAACATCACAAATAAAAACTCAACAAATGTATTTTTCTTAAAATTTTATTTGCCAAAATTTATCAGTTTGAATGGCTTCCACATGCTCCAGCATTTATCTCTTTGAGAACTTCTTTTCAGGGCATATAATCAATCTCATAATTTTTCAGTTCAATTAACCACTACTTCAATTCCCCCGAAACGACATAAATAGCCGAAAGGGCTTCTACATTATAAGTCTGAACGGTCTGTTAGTCACCAACTTGACTAGATTTGTTTGAAAAGAATGCTCGAACACATCATATTAATGTCAACTCAGCTAGAGTGGCCTACCCAATCTAGTTTGTTTCAACTTAGCTTTGTTCAAAGTTGTTGTTTTCCTATTACTAAGCAAACAGGTGTAGAACTTATACGTGAATCATTAATTCACTACATTTCAGCAATTTTCCGCTCAATTTTAGATGAATAAGAATCAATGAAAATATAGTGCAATAAATAATTCCATCCAGTTTAAGTCGTTGAATTTCTCTGAGTGATTTAAAAAAAAGGAGCTGATACCACAGTTAACCCAGATCGCAACGGAAACACAATATTATTGTTGAACGATAAGGGAATTACAATAAGTTTCTCAAAGCAGGAAATGAGCATACAAAGACAGCCAACTCCATAGGGTGATGGCGAAGGTCGGTGGGCTGCAGCTGTACAGCAGGCGGGAAAAGGGGTAGCGGGGTGGTAATGGCAGGTTGTGAGGCTAGATGAGGGGTTGCAGCCATCAACAGAGGTCCAGGATGGGGTCTGCGGCCAAACAAGAAGGGGAAGGGAGTCTTGAAAGCGGCAGGGTGGAAGAAGGGTGCGGGCAGCAAACAGGAGCAGCTTGGAAGCAGGATTATGACAAGAAGCAGGGGGTGATTCTGGGGGCGGGCTCTAGTGGCCCAACAAGGAGAGCTTACGTGTTTGCAGCTGAGAGAGAAGGTGTAGGAAGGGTGCAAGTGGGCTGGCAGCAGGGAAGATAAAGGCGGCAACGAGGAAGGAGCGGAAGAATACACACCACGTCGAACAAGTTACAGCCGGAGCATTTTTTTCACAGTCGAATACAGCCCTAGAAAGAGAGAAACGCCTCAAGGAAGAAATCTAAAATCAGAGAACGGCAAAAAACTTAACCCTAAAACAATAAGCAACATATTTAAAATAAGATAGGTAGGAAGAGGAGGAGGCGCGGTAGTTCCCGGCAATAACCAGTCAATCGATCCAGTCTCCCTGTTGGTCCGACACCTTGCAGAATCGACCGATTCAGCGTAGAAGCCCTGTGTCAGCCTCATGGGGTTGGGAGAGTTATGACCTCATTCGTCGAAACTTGTATTTGCCCATTATCGGTGATGGAGTTGTTGTAACCTCTAAAGGCTGAAGGCTCCTCAATTGCGAACCAAAAAGCACTTGGATGCCACTGGCAACTGCGCCGTACCCCAAGGCACCTAAGGATCTTTTCCCACTTACAAACAAACATCCATATCGATCCATATCTCTGAGAGCACACTACTGCTCTGGCTCGGGCATGCGTGTCACGCATACATTGTTGAAAATCCTCCCAAAAAAGCACAAGTTCAGCTCAACCTGTGAGGATAACTGAAAACTCTCTGAGTGGTGGTGGCCAAGGTGGCAAGGTATCAATTGTGAAGTCCATAAATGCTCTCTGTCGTGAATGTCCCATGTCTAGAATCGGCGTCTCAGTACTGTCACCCTCTATCGTCACCAACATAAATCTCACCGACGTTTCTCTGCTACAAAGAGCACCTGTGATCTCAGGCTTCGCGGAAGGGAGAAGGACGATGAGCTTCCCCACCCAATGAAAGAGTAGTTGTTTATGAATCCGTCGTGTTGGGTCTTACGGTCAAATTTTCACGGTCTCCCTAACAATAGGTGGCAGGCATCCATAGGGACCTCATAGCACCACACATGATCCTACAACTGGTTTCCAATCGCAAACTCTACTAGACACATCCGAACAATGTTGACCCTGTTCTCTTTTAGTCACGTCAGAGAATACGTCTGGGAATATCTCAGAGTCATAAGGCTCAATTTCTCTACTATCTGCGTAGATGTCAAGTTCTTGTTACTCCTTCAATCAATGATGAGACTACATACCTTCTCGTTCTCAATACGAGTGTAGAATAAGTTGTGGCAAAGCCACTGCGGATCCCTCATATCCTCAGTCTGTAGGATTTGTCGAACCAGGAGCTCTCGCCTTCATCCGATGGGAGATGATATACCTCACCCTATTCCTCAACAACCTCTTCATAGCTAACGTTCTTCATGTCGCCCTGCTCGGTAAAAGACGCAACTCAACTTGTTGAATAGCCTTAGTAGGCGTGCTACTCTTCTCAGGCTTCTCACTGAGGGAGGCACTGTCATTCTCCGAACCAGTTTTCTCAACTCTCCGATGCATGCTCCTGTTGATATCTCCAACTGCGGTTTGTTGCATAACTGGTGGTGGATGATTGCTCTACTTCCATTGTCTTTCTACTTACAATGCTAAGGTCTGGACATCTCTAAGTGACCAATAGGGTTGCAGTCATACCACAGTGCTGATAGCGAACATCAAACCTCCTAGATAGCGGGCTATCGTATGCTCATCTGGCTACACCGACTAGCACTTTATCTACAAGTGGTTAAGCTGGATCGTGAACACCTATAGATCTCGTTGTTGCAGGTGATGGAGCCTCAGAAATATTTCATGATGGTTGTGAGGTGGCAGGTATTTCCTCTGCATCTCCTTCCTCATCTTCTCTCATTTTGTGATCTTGCTACTATCCTCTCTCTTTCTCTGCCTCCATTGGTTTTCCCACCACAGTGAGGCACCCTTCTTCAACTTGATGACTGTTAGTTTTACCTGTTTATCCTCTGACAAGTCGTTATACTTGAAAATTCACTCGGCGAATTGCAACAAGTAGAGAAAGTCGCCTGGATCATACCTTCATCGAACTTCGGTAAAGTAGAGAAAATTATGTTGTGGTCTCCTTTCTCGACCTTCTATGATATTGAATTTCGTAGCGCAGGAGCCTATATTCTTCATCACAGACATCTTCTCTATGAAACGAATTAAGATCCCCGTCCTTTTCTCCCCTTCGGCTCTCCGATCTCGATTGAGAGTAATCTCCCTCTGAGTCCCATCATCCATCTCTGTTAGCCTCTACTGAAAGCGATGGATCTCTTGTTGTAACTTAATCTCGGATAGGGTACAACATCTATCTTGGTGGCATGGTTAGGATTTGAAATTTGTGATGGTGAAAAGGATATTTGATGGTAGGAAAGAAAGTTTTAAGTTATGGCAGATGCTAAGAAACTCTAAGATAAGACTAGGATTAGACTAGCTCTGATACCAATTGATATCAGAGTTAACCCAGATCATAACGAAAACACAATTATTATTATTGAACCATAGGGGGATTAGAACAAGTTTCTCGAAACAGGAAATAAGCAATACAAACATCACCGACTCCCTAAGGTATTGGTGGGTTGGTCGGTTGGGGTTGTGCGACATGCAGAAAAAGGAATAGGGGGTGGTAAGGGCAGGTTGATGGGCTGGATGAGGAGTTCCGACCATCAGCGGAGTCTAGGATGGGGTATGCAGCCAAACAGGAAGGGGAAGGGGGTCTTGAAAGCGGCAGGGTGGAAGATCAAGGCACCGCCTGAAGGCAAGGTTGCAGCACGTAGCGTGGGGTTTTTGGGGCTCCAGTGGCCCAACAGGAGGGCTTAAGGGTTAGCAGATGGGAGAATAGGTGTAGGAAGGGTGCAGGTCGGCTAGCAGTGGGGAAGATAAAGATGGCAGCGAGGAAAGAGCGGAAAGATACACACCACCTCGAACGAGTTACAACCAGAACAGCTTCTCAACATCGGATGCAACCCTAGGAAGGGAGTAACTACCGGAGACAAATTTGAAATCAAAGAACAGCAAAAAACTAAACCCTACAACAATAAGCAACATATTTATAATAAAATAGGTAGAAGGAGAATAGAAGGGGAGGCAGTTCCCGCCCAATAACCAGTCGGCCAGTCCAACCTCTCTCTTGGACTGGCACAATGCTGAACCTACCGGTTCAACATGAAAGCCCCACAACAAGAGAACTCCTTTCTCTATACATAGAAAAACTAACATACACAAGGTAAATTACCTATCAGCTTGCACACCTCCACCAAACAAGAAGAATATATCTGTAAAATCACTCAAACTTATTGAGGTTGACTTGAATTCCATTTGAATAATTATGTAACGCAAGAACTCCGCATCCTACACAAATATTGCAATTAGTAAAATTGAGTTTCGTAATATACCTTCTTAATGATGTGAGCTTCTCAGATCTAGAAGGTGTTTGGCTAGTCTTTTGCTTCTGATGAATACATCATTGATGTATAACTCCACCTTTCCTGTTCTCAAACCAGTCATCCATTGGAAAATACAGAGTTCACAGAAGATGTATTTAGTAGGAATGCCTTCTTAGAGTTGTGAAAGTCTTAGGGATATATGTCGAAGGTTTTGGCTAGGCTTTTGATTTTGATTAGTAAATCAATGATGTACGGCTCTAAGTTTCACCTTCCTTGTGATCAAAGTCCTTACTATTAGCCAATGATATGTGATGAGTGATTTTCAAACTAAACAAAACTGTCTTATTTGGAATAACCTTAAACTAGAACATCCAAGAAAGCATCAAGAAAACTCAACATGAAAAATCGAACTACTAAATTAACTAAGCATGGATGCTCGATATAAAAAAACGAATCAACAGACATCATTTATCCCTTATGAAGTCTATGTACATTCTTCAATTTTTTTTTATAGCCATTGCCTATGACCATATTTCGAACCCAGCCAAGGCATCGAATTCTTTGGATGGAACCTAAATCAAGTACTTTGCATAAATCCGGTCAGATTGCATATTAAATCTCAATGTACATATTTACTTTATTTGATTGATTGTTTTGTCAGCCAACTAGATATAAACTTGACGAAAAATGATGTCCAATCTACATCCCACCCCCAACATCTCAAAGAGCTCCTCTCAAAAGAAAAATCAACTTAGTTTGAGAATTAGCTTCAAAGACTTACTTAATGCAAGAAGTCCAACCAAAATCTCCTTCAATTATTGAAACTTCAACTACCATTCCGACGAGCAAAAGTCTCATCTGAGTTTTCATTCCACTACCAACAAAGGTTAATTGTTGCTCCTGAAAAATGTTCATATGATACTTCTAAAATAAAGGTAACTAATACTAATTTCAAAATTTAATTGTCAAATGGCTCATTGATGTATCCACAGAAATTATTCAAAAGCAATCGCTTGAATATCAGCAATGCTATCCATAGTATAAAATCAATCATCTCATCTTGTGAGAAATATAAGCCTCCCAAATGACTGGAAGAGTAATCATTCAATCTAGGATTCATTCTCCTAAAAACTTGAACAAACTTTAATGGTGGTCTGTAAGTTTGTTTGTCTAAATCAAGCTTCTTGAATAGATAAAAAAAAAATATTTACATAACTATGTAAATTAGAACTCTACAACTTGGATATTGATCATCTCTTAACAACTATCATAACATTGAGCAAATTCTGGTTAACCAAAAGAACATAAAATGTAAAGCAAATGATAAGTACGATGTTATGGTAACATTTATCTCATAATATTAATAGTAAAATCCCAATGGCTTGCAACCTCAGAAACAGTTCCATCAATGTATGCCTCAATCATATTAGCAATCTTGATTTCGCTCAGCCTAGCTTAGTTCAAGATTGTGCTCCATTTGTTGGCCTTGATGCTAGTCAGCCGAAAACTTTAAGGTGCCCCTCTTGTATGAGTTCTTCAATGATCACATGGAGCCAACATTAATTATATATTGTGATCATGACTGTCAGAAATAAAATTTACATGTTTATATCATCTTCAAAGCTTTATTCATGAGATGTAACCATTGAAGAACTCTGTCTTATAATATAGGCATAATAATCGAGACTGGGCAGTTTGAAGGCAGCAACAAATCATGATACTCAGAGATGAAATTGATCACGCTTCATGATATCTATTTCTAAGAAAAGCATCCTCGAGTAGAGAACTTTTATCAGTTTCTTCATAGTCCTATTATCATAAGTTATTCATCCTACTTTTGTTTCTCACAAGGGACCAAGACCAACATAGTTTATTCGGGCAGCAATACTTAATATTTCTAGTATCTCCTCCAAATTTAGGTTATCAGCATCCTTCGGCAATATATTCAACATTATATGAAGAGAATTTTAGACAACGATAAATTTGAAAGGGCCCTCCTTGATGTAACTACTGTTAGACCGAACAAGCCACTATATTAAATCTCATCATGTAATTTTTTAAGGACTCTTCTTATTAGACGGCATGCAATAATTTCACGGTCTTAGAAGTTCTGAAAATAGGTGAAACAATCTTTAGAATTCATTAAATTAATGCTGTTGAGAGGAAATCTGAGGAACCAGCTTCTAGCAGAGTCTGAGTGTTATTAAGAACATTCAAGACTGAAAAGCACCTAGCATTATTACAATTAAATCAGATCTTCAAACCACAAAAGGTGCGCTATGTGATGTGCGAGTCATTTGCAAATATCAAACTAAGAACTCTTAAAGTTCAGAGGAATGAGATATCAATACGAGGACTCTTAAACATCAAAGAAATGAGCTCGGTTTTTTAATATATTTTTTCCATAAAATTAAGGGATATAGTGAGACGTCTACATCAAAACTTAGCATAACCACTCAAAGTGCCGCTAAGCTGAAGAGATTTTACTGTGAGTTACTTGTTTCATCATAATGGAGGACAAGTCAAAAACTCCAACAATTGCTTCCAAGTTTTACTTGATGGGGGCAACATGGTCAAATATCATATAGATAAAGGCTGAATCCAGTGCTTAATTCAAGAACTTGTTCATGTGTTGCCTATGCAAAAGCTACATTCAAAGTTTCCCCGGTCGTTGGGTGTGGATTCTCCATTCCAATTCAAAAGCTTGGTGCTTCTGGAATTATCTGTACTGTTGTCCCCCATTATACTTTTCCTTCAATTCAATTAATTTCAATAAGAGCACCAAATGTTAATGTCAACTCTCTGCATATGCAATACCAAAATCTAAAGATTGTTTGAGTATTGGAGAGCGGGAGAGACATGGAGAGAATCACAAAGGAGAGAAGGTATATAATCTAATCGCCTTGTATATGTAAGGGAAACATGAAATGAAAAATTCCAAATTATACAAATAAACAATTGTTCGTCAGAGAATAATTCTCTTTCATTAATCAACACGTTCCTATGCACAATATATGATACTTTAATCAAAATGTAAACCATGGCTGAAAATAAAGATTACATCCTCCTAAAGTTGCTCAAGGAGAAACTAAGAACAAGAAAAAAAGGTTAAGAACTTCATTAACGAGGGATTTCTAGCCCATAAAGAAAGGAAGACAATATGCTACGGAAAGATCCATGTAACATATACTAATCTGAACTGCATGAATGAGGGTAAAGGCCATCAAGGCTAGAAGTTGCACCTTGCATTGACTGTTTACAGCATTGCATGCATCAGCAGCTACACCCCATCGTAAAAGTGAGGTCGCAGCATCAATGTATCTGAATAAGAAAAATTAATAAAAAAAATAGTTCATCAAAAAATTGCTTTGTAAAATACAAATCTGCAATAAAAGATTATGAGCATTCCTATGCACAAGTTAAACACATATTGGCAATAATGAACAGCAAGATCGCAATTAGCAGCCATAATCAAAGGCACTTAGTGGCAAAACATCGTCGCCATTAGGTCTAAAATACTCCGTGACATTTCAGAAACAGGCCAGAAATTAGATTTTCTAAAATTAGTACATTAGCACATATCTGCCTGACGCAGAAGAAACCAGAACATTTTTACAATGCTACAGCTGGATTTTTCAGAGTTTTTGGCTCGGATATTTGTCAGGACAGCCGCAGGCATCGGCTTTCCTCCTTTGAGAGCAGTATCTGAGGGATTGGGTGGTCCTCCGGTTGTATATCTCTCCCAAGGTGATGTTTATCTTCCGAATTCCCTTCCGCATCTTCCCAGTTTGAGTGTGTGTCGTGCCATTGTATTTTCTTTTTCAAGTGTGTTGGTAGTAAACGTTTATTTGCTTTTAATAATATTATTTGTTTTTCCTGTTGTGGTGTGGGTTAATTTTTGTATCAATTGGTATCAAAGCTAACCTAAGTCTAGCTTATCCTAGGGTTTCTAACATTTGTCACACCAAAACCTTTCTCACCTAAAATTTTTCTTTCTCACCTTACATCAACCTTGCACACCTCCTTCCACCTGCCCACACCTAAAACGTAGTCATACTGAAGAGGAGATAATTTCTGGAAGCTTGATCAAGGAGATAATTTTTTCTTTCTCACCTTACATCAACCTTGTACACCTCCTTCTACCTGCCCACACCTAAAACCTAACCATATCGTTGAGGAGATAATTGTTGAAAGCCTGCTGAGGGAGAAAGGAAAATATGTCATTTATGAGAAATTCACAAAGAGGAGTCTAGTGGAATTCTAGGGAGGATATGCAATGGAAAAACTGCCAATGACATCTAGTGGAATTCTAGGGAGGATATGCAATGGAAAAACTGCCAATGACAGCCAAGGCTTACCACCTTCGAGAGGAGACAATCCGGATGAGTCACTTGTAGCCCCAATGGTGACTTGCTAAATCAAAGTAAGGAAGTGAATCTCTTCCAACATGCAGATATCAGGGATGAAGAACCTCTACCTCGAAGATAGGACCTAAAATATTTGTGAAATCAAAATTTTGAATTAAAGGTGGATTTACCATAGTTCGACAGCCACATGCCCGGACGAGTTCATCGAGTGACTCTGGACCTAGAAATGTATCTTTGAGCATCAAGACGTCCCACCAGACGGAATGGTAAAAGAAGTCGCTAGAAAGCTAAAGAAAAATGCATTATTTTGGAGGCAAAATATGAAGTACCTATGCTAACAAGAAGGAAAACATAAATTACTTTCTAGTCCAAGATGATAAATTACTTTCTAGTTCAAGATGAAACAGGAGAAGCAATGCCAGTTCAACCCGGCAATACAGACCAGATGTGCAGATCCCAACTTCAAAGCTGGAGAGACCACATCACCAAATGCCGACACATCTTACAGGCAGGGTTCAACCCTAAGATCTTATAATCAGAATACACCTAGGGAAACATACAAGTTGACCCTTCCAAAAGGGAAAGCAAAGGGAACCAACCGTCATGTTAAAATTCGTCCTTGTCAGGAAATGTTTCAAGTGTCACGGATTTGGTCACATTAAATTGGATTGCACAATCAGGAGAAAGATCTAGTTTAAGGATCAAGGAACAGTTGAAGAAATAAACAATAATCCAGTAGAACATGAAGATTTTGATGATGAATTTGAAGTTCCGGCTGACGAAGAAGAGACGCCAATAATTCCAATTGAGCTCAGGAGGTAGGCACTAGCTGAGTTGACAGTAACTGTTCTACAAGGAATTGAGTCTAAAGTAATTGGTGTTCATGCAGAGTATGAGATTGTGATGTCTCGAGCTACTGTTTTGCAAACATTCATAGGAACATCAGCAGGAGAAAAAAGAAATTCAGGCTTTTTAGATCTCTCTCTCTCTCTCTCTCTCTCTCTCTTCGTTTTATATCTCTCTCTCTCTCTCTCTCTCTCTCTCTCTCTCTCTCTCTATATATATATATATATATATATATATAAGCTATTTCTTGAGTTGCCCCT
The DNA here is from genome assembly GCF_001263595.1 of Phalaenopsis equestris. Lineage (NCBI taxonomy): Eukaryota > Viridiplantae > Streptophyta > Magnoliopsida > Asparagales > Orchidaceae > Phalaenopsis > Phalaenopsis equestris. The sequence continues at coordinate 239,187 of NW_018164572.1, forward strand.
GCTGAGAAATGTCCAGTATGTCTGAGATGACTCTTTCGTGCCACTTCTAGAAGCCCATTGGGATTCATTGAGGTATTAAATTCAGTTCAATAATATACCCACAGATAGCTAATAAGGCAGGATGAATGAACCACTGTGTTGAAAATCACCTTAGGAAATTTGTAAGAAAGAACATCCAACAATGGTATCCATGTCCTTTTAAAGAAGAAGAAAAAGATGTCTCTCCTGAGTGATTATACTTCAATGCGGTCCAACTTACCATTTATCCCAAATTTGATTCCTCCTGACAGACTTATTTATCAGATATATATAGCTGAGTATGAGGATTGGGAGAAGCATATTATAGATTTACTTGCTTAGGATTGGGCCTGTGAGAATTTACGTCATTTTACAGCTTCAGCTTAAGTTGTGTAAAAAATGGATGGATAATTATTCTATCATAATGTGCTTTGGAATGACAACACCAACATGATTGATTTAACGGGACTTTCAACATTTCAACTGGGTCAAGCTGACTATCATGAGACAAAAGCTTCGACAGATGAAGTCGAAGTTCCCCCAACCTCAAGAGACTGATGCTGGAGCAACCAGAGAATATTTTTTTAGTCCATTGCTATAGTATTACTATAGTACCATGAACTCCAGAAAGTGAGGGGGGCTTGGACCAGTCCAGGAGGGCTAGTTGACCATTTTTTTAGGAATTTCACTTTTATTGGGAGTGGGGTCCACTCCTATTTACCCCAAATCTATTAATATATTGTTTTGTGTTTTTAGGGAATTTTTTGCTCAAATTTTTTTGAGGACAGTTGTCAGAGTCTGCTTTCTCAATTCAAGGGTTGTATATGAGGGATTGGATGGTACTCCGACTATATCTCTCCAAAGACGATGTTTATCTTCTTGATTCCCTTCTGCATCTTCCCCACGACACTCTTGACTATCCTCGATTGTTGCAGCCGCCAAACAGGTTCCTGTAGTTGACTTCCCCTGCAGTTCTCTACCTCCCAGCAGCCAACCTTCCTCTAACCTTGTTGTTGCTTCTAGAAATAGCAACCTCCCCTTCCAACTTGTTGTCACCATCCAAAACCCTCGCTCCACCCATTCCACCTTGCTTATGGCACCGCAAACAGGCCGCACTCTTGTTGTTGCTGCTCCGAACCGGCCACATTGTTCTTGTCGTCGCATTGGACAGCCCTCCTGCATCAATCCCTGTGGCTTGCTAGCAGCCCGAGCCATTAGAAACCATTGTCGCCAGTTTTCTGCTTGCCAATCGCCTCGTCCACCATTTTGCCACCTTCCAAGCCTTTGTCGACCACCACCACCACTCCAAGATTCAACCCTAATTTGAGTGTATCGTGTCTGTTGTTATTTTAAATTTTTAGGTGTCGTGTTATTGTATTTCCTTTTCAAGTTTATTAATTGCAAATGTTTATTTGTTTCATTTAATATTATTTGTTTTTTCCTGTTGAGGTTTGGGTTAACACTAGTATTATTACCTCTCCACTGTTCATCCAATCAATAAGCAACAATGGTAAAAGCCTTCCATAGCGGACCCTATATAAACTCACACATAAGATAAGAAATTAGATGGAACAATGAAATTCAACAACACTGCTTATTTTGTGAGAACTGAAAGTTAAGATAATAGCATTAATCAAACGTTTATTTATATGATCTAAGAAGCAATATGAATGAGATCTTCTGGACCACAAAACAAAGGGGTTGCATGAAAAAAAGAAAAAAATTTAATAACAAACGTCATCACGTTCTCTAGTTTATTTCCATCATAAGTAGATCTTGAAGCGCACTAATAAATCAATACCTGAAATATAAAATTGATGGGGTTCAAGTGTCCAACTTTTTAATATAAAAAAAGGAAGATCAAATGCAGTGTCAAGGCGGAGAATTTGATGAACTGAAGTGGCATCAGCAGAAGGAAATCACAATTTTTTTATAAAAAATGCATCATACATAGTTTTATTTTAAACCAAGTACAAAGTGAGCTTTCACATTAGGATAGTTTTGAAAGATAATCCCAAATGTGGTTTTGATTATACCAAGTTCTGCACAAATGTTTGAAGTAACTGCTTAAAATTGCCCAACCTCCACTAGTTGTGAGAGGTTTAAATCACAAGAAATAATACTCTTCACTCCTAGAAAGGCTTGCCGCTTATCAACCAGAGGCTTACAGCTTACAGACAGTATTAGTATGCCAAAATACTTAAAGAAAGAATGAGTACGGTAAGCATTGTCCAAATTTCTAGTCTATTCAGAGTTAAACATACGATTGTTTATTTCACCGTCTAGGAAATCTTGCAACCGTTAACCTCATAAACCCAACAAATATGAGCATGGCACACTATATGTAAGTAAAAGATTATATAATCTTACATATGTAATGTAGATATTTATTTTTCTATAGGATTGCAAAACTCAAATATCCATAGCATATAGCATGTCTGAATGTACTGAAAGAAGCATATAAACCTGGGCATATAAAAGATACGCACATGACATGATGCAGGAGGAAATCCCACATTCCAGCATTCGAGGGATCGTAAATTAGAATGGGAGTCAGCCCATATTGTTGTGTAGCAGGAGCTGTCCTGCCAGCCAACTGCCGCCAATGTTTAAAAATTTGATGTAAGTACCCGCGTTGAGGCACCCTTCGATTTGAGATGCTAAAGAGTAGCCTCAAGGCTTAAGTCTCAATCCATGGGTGAGGCTTACACCTATTTTAACCGAGGCATATGACTAGAGGCATTTCTCCTCGAGGCGTTTGAGACAAGACTAAGATTTTAAAGTTAAATTAACTGCGATCAACAACCAATGTTTAGGTTTCATTTTAGAGCATCATTCTAAGCGCAACGTCTGCTTTGAGCTTTTACCCAAGCATCAACGAGCGTCCTTGCTTCAAGTAACTACGAGCATCCCTGCTTCTTCACAGTTTCTTGTAGCAGAAGTTGTCCCACCAGCCAACTGCTGCCAATGTTTAAAAAATTGGTTAAAGTGACCACCTGGAAGTACCCCTCGATATGAGGTGCTAAAAAGTAGCCTCAATGCTCAAGTCTCAAGCCTTCAGGTAAGGCTTACACATGTTTTAATCAAGGCGTATGTCTAGAGGCATTTCTCCTCGAGGCATTTGAGGCACGACTCAGGTTTTAAAGTTAATTTAAATTAACTGCGAACAGCCAAAGTTTAGGTTTCATTTTACAGCATTGTCCCGAGAGCAGCATTTGCATCAAGCATTCACCCGAACATCAACGAGCGTCCTATTTCGAGTGTCTACGAAAGTCCTACTTCTCCAAGGTTTCATTTTCGAGCATCATCCCGAGCACAGTTTTTGTTTTGAGCATCGACAAGAGTCCCTGGTTAGAGCATCGACGGGAATCCCTATTTCGAACGTCAAACCGAGCACAGGTTCTACTTCGAGTGACAACCCGGCATAGCTCCTACTTCCTGCATCATTTGTCGAGCGTCATCAATGCGGTAAATAATTTTGTTTTTCCCAATATTTGACTCAAGGGTGTCACAAGAAATAAAGTAATTGTAACATTCAAATTATAAATAACGTGTGAGGAACAGATAGTATTAAAATGAATGTAAGTTGTATTTGTGGTGTTGCATGAGTTTGTGCTTTGTAACAATGGGATAATATTGTTTGTCTATACTGGCAACCCCTCCACTACCACCACTACTAGAGATTGAGTGTTTTCTGCCGTATTGTTCGAACTATCGTATGTTAGGACACTCCAGTTCTCAATGTCATCATTTGCACCCCCACCTCAGACCAAAAAAGCAAACTGCTCCACTAGAGACTGTGATTCCATCTCCTCCTGATCAGCTCCAAGTTTTTGACATTATTGATCATCAGAAGGATACCCCAGAAGACGTCACTTTTCCCGCAGACAATATGTCAACCATTCAGTCCCCACTTATAGCTCCCCGTCTTTAGAACCTCCTATCGTGGGGGAAAAAGTGATTCTCCAGACCTCGCCTGCTTTAGAACCTATCACCGATAATACACCTATCGCTTTAGAACCTATCACCGATAATACAGGTGGAAATATTTCTATTGTTTCACTACTGTCTCATCAGGTCCAGAAAAATGTTGGTATTACTCAGGTTCAGACTTAGGGAGATCAAGATGTGCAACGTTCTACACATGTCCGACCACTTTTGGACCAATCCATTGATCAATTGAGTCAATCATCAGATGAGGAATAACAAGTCTACACATCGAGGAGGAAGAAGAAAAATGAAAACTTACTTGAGTTCGGGAATCTTATGGATGACACTTTGGTTACTACGGGCAATGGTACTCAACTTACTAATTTGTTAGTCGGCTCACTTCCGCGAACTAATGGCAGGAGGACTAAAGTGGGACGTCCCTAGCACCTTTGTGCCCTTTTGTGGCTTTTGGTTTTTTCTTTTTCCTTTATATATCTTTGTTTTATTTGAGTTTTGTGTGTGTTGTTTTGCATGAGTTAGGCTTTCATTTATGTCATCTCATGCAATATCTCTGTGTTTTTCTTCCGTATTAATATATTTGCCCTTGTATATTTGCCCTTGGGCTTTAATCTTTAATATATATATATATATTTCAGCTGCTAGAGTTCACTCATTTTCATAATTTTACAATGGTTTAACTATTTGTTTCATTCCAAAGACATGCTCAACCTCAATATCTATTTGATTCACTAGATTTTTTGTACAACGGGAATTTTTCATGATGGCACAAGACTTCCATTCATTCACTTGTTCATAAGATTGCACCACTCGTTGCTTCGTTTATTTATTTTTTATACATAATTAATGGTTGGAATTTCAACACTCCTTAATTGTACGTTGGTTTTAGGTGAGGCTAATAAAATGTTAGAGATTCTAGATGCGCATGCAAATATGATTGTTTAGGTATTAGATATGTAAATACTAAATACAACAAGAATTGTAGGGTATGCATGTCAATGACCCAATTTTTTTTATTTATTATTTTATGACAATGGAAGATGTTTTTTTTTTGGGGAATTTATTTTGTCTTCCAATTATAGTTAGGAGTAGTTATTTAAATTTTATTTGTTAATTAGAATGGATGGGGGCATAAGAAGAAAGGGGTTAAGCTTGAAAATAAGGGACTCAAGTTGAAGTGTAGGAGAAAGTGCAAAAAAGGATATGTTCATTTGAAATATAAATTTTATGATAAGTGAATTACTTAACTTGCATACATTTAAATGTTTGAGCATGTGAGAAAGTGCAAGATGAAGTGAAGAAGAAATATTCTTAATATTTTAAAAATTTGTCACCTTAAAAAAAAAACAGTGCAAAGAAATGTGGAAGAGATGATTGGAAGTAGATTTTTTATTTAAGCTCTCAATTTGATTATTCTAACAGTTGAAGCCATTTGACCAATGAATAGATTTATAGTGAATGTGGATGAAGATGAAAATATCAACACTCAACCAATTCCTCTTTTAGCTTCTACAAAAGAATACAAATAGATTATTTTTAGTTATTACAAGATGCATTTATGAGAATGAAATTTCTTTTAATATGATCATTCATTGATCAACATCTTTCGTTCTGTTGGAATTATGAGTGAGGGTTGAATATTCTTTAGTACATATAAGCTTATAACTTGGATATTAGATGAGGTGGATAAAATAAACACAAAAATAACTGATGAAGTGAAGAAAACATGGATTGAGACAGAAGTTACAATAATGTCAAATGATTGGTCCGATATTTGACGAAAATTACTGCAAATTCTTTATTAACAACCCCTATGGAACAATATTGTTGAAATCTATCGATGTATCAACCTATGTAAAAGATGTCCAATTGAAATTTAAAATGCTTGATGAGGTTATTTAAGAAGTTGGGGAGAGTTTAGTAGTTACAATTATTACAGATAATGCAAGTGCCTATAATGCTGCTAAGATAATTTTAATGGAAAAAAAGAAACATCTTTAATAGACTCATTTTGTTGCTCATTATCTTGATTTAATACTTAAAAGCTAATTGACACAACATAAATTTGTTTCGCAAACAGTAAAGGGTTGTTTGTGACTAATTTGTTTTTTGTTTTCTAGTTTTTTTGTAATTTTTTATTTTGTTTATATTTTGATTTGAAAAAAAAATATAATTAATATTTTTTATTAAGATATGGCTATTTTTCAAAATACTCAGAATGCCAAAATTTTGTTTTGAGTTTTTCAAAAACATATTGATTTGTTTTTAAAAACAAAAAATAAAAAATAAAAAACACACCAAACAAACATGTTTTTAAAAACAAAATAAAAATTAAAAACAAAAATAAAAAACAAAATTGATCCCAAACAAGCCAAAAGTAAATGTATTGCAATCATCCTTGGGTATTAAGTTTGATGAGAAATTTCACAAATAAAAAGCTTATCCGACAAGCGGTTACAAAATTTAACACGGCTTATTTGACTTTGCAAAAAATTAAAGAGCTATGACAATTTTTTGAGGCTATGTATGCTTTGGAAAAATGAGATAATTCTTGGGCAAAAAAATTTAAAATAAAAGTGAAGAAATTTATTATTAGATGAGATAATTCTTGGTCAAAAAATAAAATAAAATAAAAGTGAAGAAGTTTATTATTAGATATGATTCATTATGGTGTAGTGTTAGCTATACTCTGAAAACTACATGGCCTTTAGTTAAATTATTATGAATGGTTGGTGATGAGAAGGCTTCTGGTATGAGATTTATTTACGAAGCTATGAACAAAGCAAATGAGAAAATAACAAAAGATTTAGAAGGGCAAAAAGCACCTTACAAAGAAATATAAAAAATAATTGATAAAAAAATGGGAACATTAGAAACATCAACATTCACATATTGTTGCATATTATTTGAATCATTAATTTCATTATGATAATGACTTTGATGTGGATAAAATGGTTAAGACTATTTTATATGCATGCATGGATAAAAATGTCTCTAAGTCTGACTATCTTAAATTCAATAATCAACTTGAAGAATTTTTCATTTTAAGAATGAAATGTTTAGATTTACAGCAGCTCAAGCATGCTACAAGGCATGCTCACCTGGTGCATTTAATTAATCTATAATTTTGAATCTATAAGTTTACCATTCATATAAAAAGTTTTTATATTAATATATATTACTAATTTCATTTAATCCTATGCTAGAACGTTGGTAGACACAATGTGGATATGATGTTTCTAAAGTCAAAGCATTTGCAGTTAAAGTTATTAGTCTTACTTGTTAAGCTTTCACATGTGAGTGTAATTAGAGCATATTCAACCAACCGGATACAGAGAGAAGAAATTGATTGGCAACATGTCGAATGAACAATATATTTTATGTTATAATTAATAAAGAATTGAAAGGGGCACTTGAAGTTATGAAAACAAAGAAATGGTGGGGATAGAATAGAAGTTTTGACTGCTAATGATATGTGTGATGATGAATGCACAACGCCTAAGAATTTTGAAGGATTTGAGTATGAAGATAAAAGAATAACTTTTAATGAAGATGAAGATGTCAATATTAACATTAAAATGAGCCAAAGAGATTGAATTTAGAGCAAATTCTACTACACAATCATTTAGAAAAAAGAAGCAAAGTGGGTTTGGAACTTCAAAAAAAAATATAAAGGTAATTCTGTAATTAAATTATAATTGATTACTTAGTTGTGTTATTATTTTATTATTATATTATTTTATATAAAATCATATTGAATTCAATATTAATTGATGTAGGGAGTAAAATTAAAATTGTAAAAATAGAGGAATAATTTGAAGATAATAATAACATACAAATTGAGAATGATAGAATTATTACATCTAATGAACATATCATATTGATGCCACTATGAATCATGATTCTTGTGGCATATTTAAATTCTAAATTTAATGTTTAAATCCTATTTCAACCTTTTGTTTTATAGTCAGGAATATTATAAGGATGTATTATCAGATGAAGACTATTCACATATTTAAATTCTAAGTTTAATAACTAAGATTTGTGGTTTGTCAAATCTCATATTTATGAATTATGTTTAATTTTAAGAGTTTATATATATATATATATC